>NW_026634433.1:44693-97834 GCF_024868665.1 Triplophysa rosa
CAAAGGCCTGAATATGGCTTTCAATCATCGCCGTCAGGTCGTCCTGGTCCCACATGAAAATACAGTGGCTGAGGCGACTCATAAATGTGGCATACAACTGGTGAGAGTCAGTGGTGCAACCCACAGAAAACATCCGCATGAAGTGCCATACGTCTAACCGGATGGTCATTTGCTCCCACTCTTCAAACATTCTCCTCAGAAGAGTGTTGCCACAGCAGTCTCGGTCGACATATAGTACCTCGGGAGGAGCCACCCCAGCCACTCTGTATCGCTTGATGAGGCCTTCAATCATTGGCCCGAGACCAAAACCTTCACTGGCTGTGAGCACGGACATGATCACTTGTCCATGCTCATTGCCAACATTGGTTGCCCAGGGAGCGGTGCCATAGCTGCGTCCTGCTAGTTTTCTGGCCACTTTTTTAGTAGAATACATTTTAAGATCCGACCATATTGTGATGTGATAGTGGCCTTGATCTCATCCAGCCGTTGCAGGACATCCTGGGCATACACCTGCATCAGCCACCGGTGCTTAGGGACAGAAGGCATTGAAGGAACAGGTTCAAATGTCACAGGCAGGATCAGGCTCGACTTGACAGCACTGGCAATCCCCTTGCAATCTGTCAGATACTGGACTGTCTTTTGTAACCAGACCTCAGCATGATGCTCCTGCAGCTTGCGCTGGATCTGGCTGCTACTGTTCCCAGCCCTCGCTGACGCATCAAACTTACTACCTCTAGGTAGTGCGTCAACTCGGTCGGGCGGTGCGCGAATCCGCTAATAGATGGCGCCGGGTCATGGGTTCAGGGTTCCGGATTTTTCGGGGGTCCGACCTATGGTCGACCCAAGCGCCCTGGCGCCTCGGGACAAAGTGCGGGGTCTCCGGGCGCCGGGACCCATGGCGATGCTGGTCGTGACACTCTGGGAGTCCCACTAATTAACTCAGACCGGATGAGAGAGATCTTGAAGTCCCAGTGGAAGCATGTGGCCTGCATCCAGGATCCTCTAGGTGTGCCGCTCTACATGCAGACGGGCACTCTAGTGAAGGGAGGGCACCGTCTGCCATCCTACCGCTGTGCCAGAGGTTCCACTTCGCTGGAGTCATTTCACCTGCACCTTAACAGATTCATCCCGGGTAAAAAAAAGTGATTTAACTGAATTATTAAAATAAGATTTGACTTAAAGGGATACTTCACCCAAAAATGAAAAATGCTGTCATCATTTACTCACCCCCAGATTGTTCCAAACCTGTATAAATTTCTGTGTTTTGCTGAACACACAGGAAGAAATTTGGAAAAAAAATCAGATCCCCATTGACTCCCATAGTAGGGAAAATAAATACTATGTGAGTCAATGGGGGGCGAGATCGGACATTCTTCTAAATATCTTCCTGTGTGTTCAGCAAAACAAAGAAATTTATACAGGTTTGGAACAATCTGAGGGTGACTAAATGATGACAGTATTTTCATTTTTGGATGAAGTATCCCTTTAATTATATATTGAAATAATTACGAGAATGGCAAGAACAGCTATTTGTGTATTTATGACATTTTTGTGTGGTCTCTTTTTCCTTTTTTGAATTTACAGGTACGCTGGCACATGACACCTTCTTCCAGGCATATCTTTTGGATGAACTTGCAAGGTGGAATGAGGACCGGGCTGTGGCAGCAACAACTGATGAGCAGCAGCCACATTCCTACAATCATCTTCTCCGTCATGCTGTCAATACTCTTGCAAAGGAGCTTATGGGCAAGAAAATCATCCCTTATGTTGGGCCAAGAAAGTACACTGGTAGATAACTATTTGTTGTTTTTGGTGACAATTTCATTCAAGTGTACACATACCATTTAACCACTGAGTTATAATATAATATTCTGGTATATTATCTAATTGTCAATGTTTATAAATGTACATTTTAAGGGTGAGCTTATAGGTGTGGAATATCTTTACCAGCAAACTGGTAAAGTTCTGCAGGACTACAAGTTGGCCATTGAAGAGTCCGAGACCACTGAGGTTGGTATAGAGGTGGATGAAGGTTATGCTGAACTTGAGGAGTTTCAGGACATCACTGTCCCCACCTTTGACACAGAACGGACACCTGCTGCCTCGCAAGCATCAGTGTCGGCAGCATCTGCAGCATCATCTCCAACCCCTCTAGCAACCAGCCCCATGTCATCACTGTCTGTGGTCTCTCCATCACAAGTGACATATCCTGTCACCAGCTCCATGTCATCACTGTTTGTGGTCCCTCCATCACAAGCAACATCTCCTGTTTCTAGCTTACTGCACACTCAGTCAAAGCCAGCACTCTCTCTTGGTGCACATAGCTGTGAGTTTTACCAAAGTATTCATAGAGGTTTCTGTATTTGTTATCACACTAACTCTAAATGTATATTCATCATATTGAAAGACAAATACAAATTTAAACTAAATATTTACGTTTTTCATGTAGTCCCAGGGGACCAATTATCCGCAGAAACTGATCTTCTAACATCTGAAGAGAACACTTCACACGATGTAAGGGCCCAGTTTCTTTTTTAATGTACATTTACATGTGTATAAACAAAATCTGGGTTATGTTGGCTGTGCTTTCATGTGAATATTTGTATTCATTACTGCTATCAAAAGTTCCTAAATTATCTTTCATTTTAGGATTCTGTTGGACCTGAAAATATTGAGGGGTATGGAGCCGTGCAGGACCTGTCAGAGTTTTTGGTTAGCCTCAGAGAACACCGTCTGGCCTTGACTGGAGAAGAGTGCGTCAAGATCATCACCCTATGGCAGGCATTAGGGGAGTATGATAAGAGGAAGACCATTTACTCACCACGTCACCAAACCACCCTAAAACAGGGACGATTCAGGGCCACTAAGAAGATTGTGGCAACAGGTGTGGAGAGCACCAAAAGGTACGTTAAATTTAGCAAACACACGCTCTTGATTGTCTAAAAAGTTTTGTATAAAAATATATATAAATAAAACTGGATGAAATATCACCTCCAGCTTTATTTGTTTAGTAAGGATTTCTAGTCAAATTAAATCTATCTTATCTTCCTGCAGACTGTTAAGTTTAAAAAGTAAATTATTAGTTGTGATTTATGTTTAATGTTGACGTAATGTTGCTATGGACACAGTTACAACCGTACATTGTTGGAAAAAACTCTGACAAGGGGTCACTATTGTGAAAAAACCCAAATAGGCTCACTAACGACACCGTATAAAGCTGTAATAATGCCACAACACAGTAACCCAGTAGATAACTAATTTATTGATATGATATTTCAACATCGACCTAGAAAACAAACAAGACAACATAACTATGCACAGATATTAAAAATTGACACCCAAGACAACACAAACGACGCAAAACAGAGAGAATAGAAAAGTGAAAATAAAACAACGAAATTAACAGAGTAAGGACCACACATTGGTAAAATAGTCATATGTATCTTGCTATAATTTGCAGGTGTTTCGTTGGGGCTCATAGTCCTGCACAGTGGCCTGACTGCAACCGAGTGGTGGAGGCCATCTTCACAAGGCTCTGTGCTCTCTACTCAAACGCGGTGCGCTGTGACGGAGTAAGGGTGTCCCGCTTCACAATGGTAGCACGTGCTTACAGGCACATCCGAGAGTGCATCCTCACCAATGCTAAGGTGATGAGAGAGACCACCATCCAGCTCCCAGAAGTGAACGCAGCAACAGTCACACAATGGTGAGTAAATTAGCATTGTTACCGCTAAGCCAAAACGTAAAGCAGCTGAGGGCTACACAGAGGGTTCAAGTAATTGAGGCGGTTGACTTGATGTAACTGTGAGTGCTAGAAACAAATCAAGAATCCGTAATCCATAATACAATGTTAATCTCAATGTAGTAGACATTTTACAAAAGCAGTAATACATGAGACGAGGGTGTGATCAATTGCTATGTGATCTCAGCCATGTCATGCTGCTGCATCATAGTCGTGATCAAACAGTAGTATTCTCTCTGTTTTGCGTCGTTTGTGTTGTCTTGGGTGTCAATTTTTAATATCTGTGCATAGTTATGTTGTCTTGTTTGTTTTCTAGGTCGATGTTGAAATATCATATCAATAAATTAGTTATCTACTGGGTTACTGTGTTGTGGCATTATTACAGCTTTATACGGTGTCGTTAGTGAGCCTATTTGGGTTTTTTCACAATAGTGACCCCTTGTCAGAGTTTTTTCCAACAATGTACGGTTGTAACTGTGTCCATAGCAACATAACGTCAACATTAAACATAAATCACAACTAATAATTTACGTTTTAAACTTAACAGTCTGCAGGAAGATAAGATAGATTTAATTTGACTAGAAATCCTTACTAAACAAATAAAGCTGGAGGTGATATTTCAGCCAGTTTTAGTTATATATATTTTTATACAAAACTTTTTAGACAATCAAGAGCGTGTGTTTGCTAAATTTAACGTACCTTTTGGTGCTCTCCACACCTGATGCCACAATCTTCTTAGTGGCCGGCTGAACTCGTCTTGTTTTTAGGGTGGTCGGTACATTCTTAACACCATTTCACTTTCTAAATGCTGCCATAAGTGGATGCTCGATACCTGTGACTCACTACTAATTTCCAGATTTATAATGAGGCACGGTGTACTCTAGGTAACCAAAATCTGACTTCCTCCGCTTATGAGTGCATATATCTATACCTGTGGTTAATCTTGTTCTACTTCCCACTCTCTTCAAATTCTCCAGAATGAGTGTATGCATAAGCTAGTCTCAGGTCGACAATCATGTCGCTTGAGGAGCACCCTACAATCTCTGTATCGCTTGATGAGGCCTTCAATCATTGGCCCGAGACCAAAACCTTCACTGGCTGTGAGCACGGACATGATCACTTGTCCATGCTCATTGCCAACATTGGTTGCCCAGGGAGCGGTGCCATAGCTGCGTCCTGCTAGTTTTCTGGCCACTTTTTTAGTAGAATACATTTTAAGATCCGACCATATTGTGATGTGATAGTGGCCTTGATCTCATCCAGCCGTTGCAGGACATCCTGGGCATACACCTGCATCAGCCACCGGTGCTTAGGGACAGAAGGCATTGAAGGAACAGGTTCAAATGTCACAGGCAGGATCAGGCTCGACTTGACAGCACTGGCAATCCCCTTGCAATCTGTCAGATACTGGACTGTCTTTTGTAACCAGACCTCAGCATGATGCTCCTGCAGCTTGCGCTGGATCTGGCTGCTACTGTTTCCCAGCTCGCTAGCAGCATAGACTTATAACCTCTAGTGTAGTCTCGCGTCCTCCTCGGTCCGGGGGTCGCGCTCGCATCTTCTACGCTATCGAGAGGCGCCAGGGTGCCTGGGTTTCAGGGTTCTCGGATTTCTTTTCGGGGGTCGACTATGGTCGCTTCCGAGCAGCCTGGGCCGGCCCCGGGTACAATGGTGCCGGGGTCTCCGGGCGCCGGGACCCCCAGGGGTCCTCGCGGCTGCGACCCCAAAGTCGAGGCCCGAAAGCGCAGTTCGGCCACGATCCAGGGGACGGCGCCACAGCGTCTACGCGCAGCTTAGCCCGCGCCCAGCCAAGTAGATGGTGCCGGGTCTCCTACTTTTCCACTGTTCCTCCCTCATGTCCTCTAAATGAACGGTGCGTCCAGCCGGAGACCCCCGGCAGCCTCCCATGACCACGAAACCACTATTTGTCCACTGATCCACTACATTGGATCATACATTGGACACGCCCCCCAGGCCCCGGCCACTACCACCAAACCACTTTTCGTCCTCTAAACCACTATTTTTCCAGAAACTCGATCCCGGGCCGAGGCGAACCCGCGGATCGCATAGGCACGCCCCCCGGATCCCCCGCCGGCGGTCCCGGGCAGGTGGTCTAGTGTTTTTTTTTAAACGTTGCCCATTTCAATTGATCTTCGGCTATGTCATCGAGCCCACCGTGCTGAGAGGTGTGTCGTGATCGCTAAAAATAAAATGCACATTTTGACCTGAAAATAAGAATCGGCAATAACCACTACACGTGGCTTGCGAATAAATGGGTAGCGGGGACTTTTCAGTGTATCATATCCATTATTCAGCAGAGGCCTCATAAGTGTTTCGGCTGCATTGTTTAAAATGACAAAGTGTGACTCACTGTGACCCTCAGTGACCTTTGTTTCATCTCATCTTCCAGTATTTGATTAAGCGCACTGTGTTTCATGACATAGCATGATCTTTAAACGTAAAATGCATGTTTTGATACAAAAATAAGCCTCCTTGATAACACATACAGGTGGCCTGTCAGTTACAATGGAAAGAGGGAACTTCCTGGTTGCTGTGTAGTCTGTTCGGCGGAGGCCAAATAGCTGTTTAAACGGCAATGCATAAAATAACTAAAAATGAATTCAAATGTTGTTTATTTGCATTGATCTTCCAGTATGTGATTAGGTACACTGTGTTGCACGACATACTTTGTGCATTAGTCACAGTATGCATATTTGAGCCTAAGGTTGACATCCGAAATAACCACTACACTTGGCTTGCAAATCAATGAGGCTTATTTACAAAATAAATAACTCCTTGATAACACATACACGTGGCCTGTCAGTTACAATGGTAAGAGGGAACTTCCTGGTTGCTGTGTAGTCTGTTCAGTGGTTGCAGAGTCACTCATTTACACTACACGAGGACCTCAAGCCGCGAGACCCCTGGGGGCCCGAGTGACCCCAAATTGCACAAATGTTTGCGTCACGCCCCCAAGGACGACATACCGAAAGGGCTAAGGCATGGAGCCCAAAAAAGTATTTTATATCCCCAATCACTCATCACTCTTCCTGCCCATTCGTTTCAATGGGAGACACTGAGACACAAGGCCGGATTTTTGCTGCATTCTCAACCAAGTCAAATACTCTTGGAAAGAAGCTAGGACCCCCAAACTTCACGTCCCAACTCGGTTGCCCGTGACGGTCGTGTGACCGAAGCCTCGAGATCCCCTGACCCCTCGAACCTCGTTTTCTGGACATCCGCTGTACAGTTTAATGAATGGGGCGGAACAAATGGTTCCAGGTATGGTGCCCGTATCGGGGGCCCCGAGGGAGGTGCGAACTCAGGGCGTCGAATGCTGACACATGGGGTCCCCTGCTGCTACATATTAATGGGCCGAAACCGTAGGCGTACAGGAAGTGGTTGATAAAAAATAAACAAAAATATTCCTTGAAAAATACAGACACGCTTTTGTTGCTTTTTTGACCTTTGACCCCCAGAACGAGGTCGTGGGGCTTAGCTCTTCGGAACTTGTTTAAGGGGGCACTAGAGACCCAGAATCTAATATCTCGAGACCCCGTGACCCTTCGGGGCCGAACGGAAGACCGACGAGATTTCCATTAAAAACATCCATTCAATTAAACTGTACGACGGACTTTTCTAGAAGGGTCCCAGGGGTCCCACATTCTAGATTCTGGCACGTCGGGGGTTCCCGGTCGACATATTGAAACCGGGTGTCCCTAGGGCTTAGTATTTTTTTTTACACCCGGTAAAGATATTCACCCTGGCAATCCTCTTGGCTATATGCCTTGTCAGAGGATCTTGAAAGATTTCAGATGAAAAATTCTTCACTTTTCAGGGGAAAGTTTTAGAGAACTCTTGTGCCTTCGGGGGATATATGCGGCAAAAAGGGCTCTCTGAAAGCATCCACTATATTGACGTGCTGCGACGTATGTGGTTATGACTCTGCAAAGCTCTGCTGTTTGTTTCCAAATCAAACCAAGTCCGAGAAACGAATTTCACGTCTCGTTCTGCCGCCATCCCTCGCCTGCCTGCCACCTCTGTCGGTCTCTGTGGCGCCACCTGTTTGCGTGCTCAGCTGTGTACTACGTCCAATCAGGACGTGCTTTTTCATTTTTTCTGAGCGAATGGCGTTCTCCTGCTTCATCTTTGCGAGGATTCCCTGGCCAATCACGCGTCGTATCTTCTTCTTTGCTGAGCGAATCGCGTTCCCCTGCTTCATCTTTGCGAGGATTCCCTGGCCAATCCCGTGTCGTATCTTCTTCTTTGCTGAGCGAATGGCGTTCTCCTGCTTCATCTTTTCATCTTTGATCAGCCAGTCTCCGCGAAGAGGCGGGGCTAGTTTTTATTCTCAGGTGTTACTGTACCTCTCGGAACGTAGCGGATCGGCAAGTTCATTAAGTTAATTTCAACAGCGAGAAAAGCAAGGTAAGATAAACTGCTTTAACAACAATAAACTAATATATATTTACATTTTCTAGCTTTTTAAAGAATTAATCTTGCGAATAAGTAGGGTGTTTTTTTGCGTTATGATCGCGATCTTGATGTGCTGGCATTCTGCAGCACTTTTCGTGTCACTGTCTTTTAAGATGAGCTACATTAACATTAACAACAAATGCATATATATTTAACATTTTACAAAGTTTTTTTTTGTGTGTTCTATTGCGACTGTGATGTGCTACTACAGCACTTCTTATTTTACTGTTATACTGTCTCCTGTGATGAATTAAGTTACTTGAACGACAATAAAACATTCGTGGATTTTTATTTTTCAGTGTGCTTCAAGACGTGTTTTAAATAATGAATGTGTTTTTTTTTGTGTTATGATCGCGATTTTGATGTGCTGGCATCCTGCAGCACTTTTCGTGTCACTGTCTTTTAAGATGAGCTACAGTAACATTAACAACAAATGCATATATGTTTAACATTTTCTTGTGTGTTATGATTCATTAAGTTATTTTTAGTGTTCTATCGTGATCGTGATGTGCTAGTGTACAGCACTTCTTATGTTACTGTTATACTGTCTCCAATGATTAACTACATTAACAACATCAACAGATGCTTATAGTTTTCACTTTTTTCTCGAATTCTATGATGCATTACGTTGCTTACCCTTTAGATGAAAAAAACATGGTTTTACTACAGTTAAAAGCAAAAAACCATGGTTACTGTAGTAAAACCATGGTTTTGCCCTGAGTAATCAACTTGTACCACAAAAAAAAAAACATGGTTAATTTTCGTATAGTGTTATGATCAATTGCTATCTTGATGTGCTTAAAAACTGCAGCACTTCTGATGTTACTGTCTCCTATGATGAACTAACAGTTATATTAACAACACTAATACTGTAGATTCGTGTATTTTTAGCTTTCAGTGTGCTTTAATGTGTTTTTTATATCATTATCGATCATGATACTGGTGTGTTGTTGTTAAGAGTGTGTAACTGTGTTTCTATAATTATAGAAAACAGAGTAATAAGTAGTCAAGTCATGGGCTAGTGTTATGTTACTAATCAGTATATGTAATCAGTAATTCTAATTCTAAACATGCTTCAAATGTTTCAGAGATGTCTAAAAAGTCACACAAGGCCTTCGGGGACGATGAGTGGATGTCCCGTCTGCGACGGTTTGCCAGCACAGGGGTTTGGCCCTCTGAAGCTGGCAACAGACCTGCTCCCCGTCAGAAGAAGTGGTTTGAACTCTTTCAGAGGGTAAGTACTGACAAAAGTTAATGAGAAAACATGCTTAAACCCATTTAACCTAACCTAGATGTCTTTATTTGCACAGATAGATAAATGTCCAATGCAGGTCCGTGGCCAGGCAACACTTTTTGGTGGACCACAGAAATGCCTTTGTGGATTCCACACGCCTAAGGTATGCATGTCAGACGTTCAGGTATTCATCTCTTTCATGTCACGTCACACTAGGACCACACAACCCTTTTTGTGACAAAAACTTGTATGCCTTCAATGTGCTCTGCTGTGGGATTCAAAAATGATCCCACAGAGATTTTTATGTTTGTAAAGCTCAATAAAGTCATGCTGCTGTTTACATCCCTGACCATAGATTACAATGTTTGCTTTGTCTAGTCCCATAGCTCATGCAATGATGAAATTGCGGGGAGCACAGAGGTAATTGTGAAAGTCTCTCGATTTTGCTCCATTATTCAGAAAAAAATGTTTTGCAAAATGCATTTTATTTTTACTTCAAACCGTTGAGATGTCAGCATCCATTTCTCATATCAATAATATTTATGTTACAATACTGTAAAAGGCTGTATTGATTAGTGTATACTTGTAAATAAAAAAGCTTCATAACTTGAATATATGTTATGTGTACTACTGTGTCAATATAAAAGACAACAAACTAGACGTATCCTCAGATTACGATGCACATGTTATATTTATGACCTCTTAACACAAAAACACAGCAAGAAATAAAAAAAACTAAAAAGACCAGTTATTACTGATTTTCTTTTTATTGAGTGTTACACTTATAAAGCTTCTCCTACTTCCGCTTCTGCCCTCAGACTCTCGCTGGCGTACACAGATGGATTGTGGATTGAATATATGAATGTCTATGAATTATAGATTTTGCGATGCCTGTGCTTATTTTGATCTTTAAAAAATACCATGACTGAAAGGTGATTAAAACCTGCTTTCTACACTCTTGATTGTTCTTTTACCAGGCCACAAGTGCTCCACCTGCCTCCACTCCTACTTCTGTCCTGGCCTCTACATCAGCACCAACCATTTCACGGCCTGCACTTAACTCATCAATGGTTACATGTCATTTTAATATTTAAGTAGATTACCTACTCCACAAACAATTACCTATGGAATGTCCCCAAAGCCTTTTATTGGTTGGCTGGAAGATTGTTTGTGTATTCTTCAATACGGAATTCATATCTTCAAATTTCCTTTGTTTGTATGATTTTACATGAATGACAATCTGTTCTGTCATCTCCCTCCTTTAGTTTACAAAGAAACGATTTGGAGGATCCATTAGTTCAGCAGCCAAACCCAACCTAAATATACCAAGGCGGATCCAGGTAATTTCAAAAAGACCTTAATATGTTTTATCATTATCACCGTCATTATTATGTTGATGTTAATAATGTGCAATATTTATATTCACAGCCTGGTAGTCATAGTCCGACTCCTTCAGCCAGTCAGTCACCTGCAGCCAGACCACCTCCTTCAGCCATTCCTTCTCCTTCAGCCAGACCACCTCCTTCAGCCAGACCACATCCTTCNAAAAATAGTGGAGCAATATCAGAAAGGAGTTTCTCAGAGAAAAAGTGCAAAGAGTTTGAAGTTATCATCATCTACAGTGCATAATATCATCCAAAGATTCAGAGAATCTGGAACAATCTCTGTGCGTAAGGGTCAAGGCCGGAAAACCATACTGGATGCCCGTGATCTTCGGGCCCTTAGACGGCACTGCATCACATACAGGAATGCTACTGTAATGGAAATCACAACATGGGCTCAGGAATACTTCCAGAAAACATTGTCGGTGAACACAATCCACCGTGCCATTCGCCGTTGCCGGCTAAAACTCTATAGGTCAAAAAAGAAGCCATATCTAAACATGATCCAGAAGCGCAGGCGTTTTCTCTGGGCCAAGGCTCATTTAAAATGGACTGTGGCAAAGTGGAAAACTGTTCTGTGGTCAGACGAATCAAAATTTGAAGTTCTTTTTGGAAAACTGGGACGCCATGTCATCCGGACTAAAGAGGACAAGGACAACCCAAGTTGTTATCAGCGCTCAGTTCAGAAGCCTGCATCTCTGATGGTATGGGGTTGCATGAGTGCGTGTGGCATGGGCAGCTTACACATCTGGAAAGGCACCATCAATGCTGAAAGGTATATCCAAGTTCTAGAACAACATATGCTCCCATCCAGACGTCGTCTCTTTCAGGGAAGACCTTGCATTTTCCAACATGACAATGCCAGACCACATACTGCATCAATTACAACATCATGGCTGCGTAGAAGAAGGATCCGGGTACTGAAATGGCCAGCCTGCAGTCCAGATCTTTCACCCATAGAAAACATTTGGCGCATCATAAAGAGGAAGATGCGACAAAGAAGACCTAAGACAGTCGAGCAACTAGAAGCCTGTATTAGACAAGAATGGGACAACATTCCTATTCCTAAACTTGAGCAACTTGTCTCCTCAGTCCCCAGACGTTTGCAGACCGTTATAAAAAGAAGAGGGGATGCCACACAGTGGTAAACATGGCCTTGTCCCAACTTTTTTGAGATGTGTTGATGCCATGATTAAACTTTTAATTTTAAAATATCAACTTATTTTTCCCTTAAAATGATACATTCTCTCAGTTTAAACATTTGATATGTCATCTATGTTGTATTCTGAATAAAATATTGAATATTTGGCTCTTATAACGTTCCACATCATTGCATCGTTTTATTCAACAGATCTTGTTACAAGTGTCCCAATCTTTTTTGGAATCGTTTGTGTATATCAAAAGTAGTAAACCAAAAAAACTTCCTCACAATGTGGCAGAATGAGAACTATAAGAAACTAATCTCAAACTCACCGCGACCTAACACCGGGCAATGACGCAAGCAAGACCATAGGCAGGAACTCATATGGGACAAGCACATAAAGAACAGCAGAACAACTACTGATACATACAGGTAAGCACACCGGTACACACATACTCACACAGACGCAATCCAAAGGGCATAAGACAAAGAAAACATGAAGCATTTTATAGGCGTGACAGTACAATCCACGATAGTGATACGTAACGCCAGAGGTCAGGTGGGGAAACATTAGATACTCGTTACTCGGGAAACACCTACAAGGCAAACGGAGGGGGGTTCGGTCCTAATGACAACACCCAGGCAGAGAACGGTATTATTAGTGACAATAAAGGACAATAAACTATGTTTTCTCTCCACATAACCAAAGACTTTGCTCATTGGCTTGCCTCAGGACCAAGAAATCCGAAGACTATGGTGAAGGCCAGGAACCCATGAACAGTAGTGAGCCTGGGAGATGGCCTGAGGTTGCGACCTCCCCTTCAGTTTTGCCTCCCCGGCAGTGTTTGGTGGCAGGATGAAAAGGTGAGGCTCAGCCAAATTGCCTGAATAGAGAGTTGGTTCTTTCTGCATAGCCGCAGGAAGCTTCTCAGGTGCTGCCATGGGTGCGTCTGGGGATTGGATACCCTGCTTCAAAATCCCCTGTTCCTGTGACTTGCAACGCCTGCTGAACCTGGGAAAAAAATAAAACACCCAATATTAACAATCATTTAAGCAATAATACAAAAGATGGTGTGATCAAGAAAAGTGAAAATAAAACAACGAAATTAACAGAGTAAGGACCACACATTGGTAAATTAGTCATATGTATCTTGCTATAATTTGCAGGTGTTTCGTTGGGGCTCATAGTCCTGCACAGTGGCCTGACTGCAACCGAGTGGTGGAGGCCATCTTCACAAGGCTCTGTGCTCTCTACTCAAACGCGGTGCGCTGTGACGGAGTAAGGGTGTCCCGCTTCACAATGGTAGCACGTGCTTACAGGCACATCCGAGAGTGCATCCTCACCAATGCTAAGGTGATGAGTGAGACCACCATCCAGCTCCCAGAAGTGAACGCTGCAACAGTCACACAATGGTGAGTAAATTAGCATTGTTACCGCTAAGCCAAAACGTAAAGCAGCTGAGGGCTACACAGAGGGTTCAAGTAATTGAGGCGGTTGACTTGATGTAACCGTGGGTGCTAGAAACAAATCAAGAATCCGTAATCCATAATACAATGTTAATCTCAATGTAGTAGACATTTTACAAAAGCAGTAATACATGAGACGAGGGTGTGATCAATTGCTATGTGATCTCAGCCATGTCATGCTGCTGCATCATAGTCGTGATCAAACAGTAGTTGATCACACCATCTTTTGTATTATTGCTTAAATGTTAATATTGAGTGTTTTATTTTTTTCCCAGGTTCAGCAGGCGTTGCAAGTCACAGGAACAGGAGATTTTGAAGCAGGGTATCCAATCCCCAGACGCACCCATGGCAGCACATGAGAAGCTTCCTGCGGCTATGCAGAAAGAACCAACTCTCTATTCAGGCAATTTGGCTGAGCCTCACCTTTTCATCCTGCCACCAAACACTGCCGGGGAGGCAAAACTGAAGGGGAGGTCGCAACCTCAGGCCATCTCCCAGGCTCCACCATCACATCAAGGACTTCCTGTCATTGCACCAGCACTACCTGTCTTCATTTTACCATCTGTGCAGCTTCCTACATTGGTACCTCACAGGGGATGTTCTTCAACCTCCTATTACCTTCAGCTATGCCACCATCAGTTCAGACTCAGACATCCAGTCAAGCTGTTCCTTACTCCACTCAGCAATACAGAAAGAGAAAACAGAAGAGGGAGGAGGACACTGGAACCGTCACAAGACAATATGTGAGGAAGACAGACGTCATTCTTTGCAAAAAATGTAACAACGAGAGAAAGCCACCATCACATCTTCAGTACTTTGGCAACTGGTACTGCAGAGAGTCTGAGACTCAATCATATGATGAATGGAGGGCTGTGCTGGAGAAACGAGGTTATAGGAAAAACAAACAAACAGGAAATGACAACCCTCCAGCTCTTTAAAATTGCTCTTTCAGCACATGTTGTTTTTATTTATTCATTCGGTGAATGTTTGCTTTATAGAGCAATTTACAAGTATCCAAAAATGACAGCTGTCTCTTATGTATAATAACCGTGTGATGCATCTTGGTTCTTTTTTAAATGCGCGCACACACATATAATGGTAAGTTTACCTTGTTATTTATGTGTTTTGTGTGTTTTTTTACTATTTTATTATTAGGCCGATATATACAAATTTCACTACTGTGGTAAATGTTTGTTTTGGTTTACTATTTATTATTATTATTATTATTATTATTATTTAGGCTGATGTGTCAAAATTGCACTATTGTGGTAAATGTTTGGTTTGGTTTACTATTTATTATTTTAAATTGACGTGTCAAAATTGCACTGCTGTTCTAATTTTTATTGACTTTGAAAATCTATGCAAATAAAAAAGGTTTGTTAATCTTTGCCCTCACATTGTTTTTTATACTCAAAACATTTGTAGCTATAATAAAAGTCTTACATTATTACATAACTGTAAAACACACAATAAAAACAGACAGTCAGAATAAGGCAGAAAATATAATTTATAGTTTCTATACTGTAAAAAATATGTGTCAATTAGCACTGAGTTATTCATATATTTTGTTATGAAAATGCAGCAAGAAGATGGCTTAAAAACACACACAAACCACATACTGTTTCAATCACGTGTTTATTTTCTTCAAGTTTTATCAGTCAACACATTTCACCTGTTTTTTATCCAGTGACAGCTGGCTGCCTTTGTCCATAGGGGATATCCATATAAGGGATTTCCTAGAGTGTCACAAGTTAGTAGTTCTACGAATTTACGTTTGATTAAAGTGCGGGGGAAATGATGATGACACACGCGTGCACCAGCAGTGCCAAACGGACACACTCCACGAATTCCATCACTGGTCAGAGCGGGGCGTGTACTCGCGTTGCTGTGCCTCTTCTTGCATCTTTACCTAGACTAATGCGCGCCGGCCTTAGCTCAGTCGGTAGATCATCAGATTTTTAATCTGAGGGTCCAGGGTTCAAGTCCCTGTGATGGGAAAGTCACCTTTACCTTGTGAGCTGTTCTGGCCCCGCCCTCTGTGGAAAAAATGAAAAGAAAACGTTTGCTCGTGAGTTGGAGTCGACATACGGGCTTTTAATCGAGCTTTGCTTCAGCACATGCACCAGAAATTCCTTGAGACCTCAGCAAAACCTGCCAATCCCCTCCCTGCAGATGTAGTCGGAGGGCCGGTGGCTTGCCGTGATCGTATAGTGGTTAGTACTCTGTGTTGTGGCCGCAGCAACCCCGGTTCGATGTGATCCTGCCTGTCCCTTTTTGACGTCTCCATTACATCGCCCGTTACGCTGCCGGCTCGTCCCTCTTTGCCGCACGAGATAAGCCCAGAGGGCACTGAACCTGTCGTAGTCGTGACCGAGTGGTGAAGGCGATGGACTTGAAATCCGTTGGGGTCTCCCCGCGCAGGTTCGAACCCTGCCGACTACGGCAACTTTGCTTGGTCGGACGTACAGTTTCGCGAGCCGCTTTGTTGCTTTAACCCAAGTCGGTAGCATGGGATGAACAGAGAGCGAGAGAACACGAAGAAAAAAAAGAGAAGGGAAAGAAAAGGTGAAATATCAAGAGAAGAGATAGCTCTTCCCTAATGTTTGAGTGTTGATGCATTTGCTAATTTTTGAAGCAATCAATAGCGCACATTTCATTGAATTTTTAGTCTTATTAAACAAACGAAATTCTTGAATGCATTACTTTCAAAATAAACATATGTACGTCGTTGGTTGTGTTTTAACTCAAAAAGGATGCCTGTGCTCTGTGGTATTGTTATAACAAATATGCAAGCCACAGCAAATATGTTGAAAAATGCCTATTATGCAAGAACAACAAAATACAGAAATAGTCCTTCTTATATATTTATATTTTATGTTATTGCAAGGCACCGAGTATTGTGTTTTACTAAAACTAATAAAATAATGAAAGTCAAAAAACATGTCTTGATAGATTCTTTTTATTTCACAAATATGTTAACAGAAGATTAAAGAATATTAAATTAAAACGTTTAATAAGTTAAATAGCACATTTAAAAAACTATATACCTGAAGGTATATAGAATATTAAAAAATAAATAAAAGACAAACAAATACAATTATAAAGAATGTATTTAAAAACAAGTAAGTGTAAAAAGGCCTTTCAGCCTTTGATAATGCCTTTAAAAAATAATAAATAACTACAAACTACTATTAACAATGAACAACTTGTTCAAATAACACTATTTACATAAAACTATATACATTATAGTTGCACACTATTTGGAGGTGGTTCTTCTCATATCCTCCAACCATACCTCTTTTGAAACAGTCTCAGTGTTTGGGCAGTACACCCTGCCCCTATACTGGCTATGACCTGTTTCACTTGTTTTAAATTGGCCACACTTCTTGCATGTGTTGGCCTCCACAGTTCTTCTTTAGGGTCTCTTGGTTATGGCACCTGGATTGGCAGCAGGTGCAGCAGGCTGTGAGGCGGTTACCTGGACAACTGTGGGATGTAACAGTGACAGGTCGCAGTCTCCTCTGGAGGCATGGGTAAGAATCCCACTTCTGACATTGCTTTGCACATGCTGGAGCCTCCTGGTGCTTTGCATGGAAACTGTCGTTCGCTGAATTTCTGGCAGAGTTGTCAAACCCAGTTCCTGGAGAGCAAGTGTCCAGCAGAGTCTAGCACCAGCCACAGCTGCCTTGAAGTTGCTAGTAATCCGATGAAGGGCTTGGTTATCAGGAGAAGTTGTGGTCCGTCAGGCAGAAGAGTGCAATACTGCCTGCCACGTCAGCGGGTCAGGGAGGGCCAGTGGCGCAATGGATAACGCGTCTGACTACGGATCAGAAGATTCCAGGTTCGACTCCTGCCTGGCTCGTTGCACCTGCTCTACTTTTCGTGCCATGGGACATCTGCTGACCTAGGTCAAAAATAGCTCAGTTAGACAACCGGTTCCCGTGCCTTCGATAGCTCAGTTGGTAGAGTGGAGGACTGTAGGCGTCCCACTGGTCGCGGCAGTGAGAGCGCCGAATATTAACAACTAGACCACATGCGTGTGACCGGTCCTCCGCAGGAGCTGGGAGAGCCTGGCTCGATGTGTAGCCTTAATAAAGGCAGCCTGTCGGAAGGTACATGAACAGTTACGGCAAGCAAATGGTCCTCAGCGGGATCTGAAACCAGTTCAAAGGAATCCCACCAGGCTGCCCAGTGAGAGGCTCAAACTCTCGACCTTCAGATTATGAGACTGATGCGCTGCCTAACTGCGCCAACGAGGCGTGCCGTGGCATGGCGCACTGGACACCAATTGTCAAAAGTGAATAGACTAGGCTTTTTATTGATGTGAGGAGGACGCTATCCATTTGGTTACTGCCAAACGTTTGTGTTGGATGGGAACTGCTCATATAAACAGGCTGTTCTAAGAACGATCATTCCTGCTCGTGACCATGATGTGATACAATAATAGAAAAGAGAGGAAATCACTGAACGTTAAAACTCTTTGGCAGCGTCCGTTGGACGCAAGGGTATGACCATTTTAATTTCAGTTACAAATAAACCTAACTTTTCAATATGCAATGTTTTATGAAAATAAAGGTAACAACAACAAAAACACAACTTTTCTTTAAACTGTTTCATGACGTTCATATGAGGTGTGAAAGCACACTATGCGTATCTGCCACGCCGCAGCTAAGCGCTAGCCCGTCTTGCATCAGGAGCAGGATTTGGTGTAAATGGCTGTATGATTAACTTGTTTTATTAAACTTGTTAAAGGGACGGTAGCTCATGGGGAAAATCAAGGCCTCACATATACCCCTAACCATACCCTAAACCAGGGGTGTTCAAATAAGGTTCCAAGAAAAGTGGTCTCTTTTCATATTTGAAAGTAAAAACGACTGAACATACAAACAGCACACATAGTGTAACAATTGAAATGGACTTATCACGAGCAAAGACCTGACAAAGTTGCTAACAAGCAGCCTTTCCATGCCGTTTATACCAGAACCGACCTTAAAATCATCTTCCCATTTCAAACATGGTTTGTTGTGAAATGCTCTCAACATGCCGATCATTAATGAAATTAGTGTAATTAATATAGTTTTTGCTAAATGTAGATAAAGAAGACTTTGCGGTTTATAATCAAGCAATAAATCGAAGAGGTAAGTGCCAAAAAGTGAGCACCCCCCGGGAATTGCGCCTCTGGTCGGACGTTATTTCTAAATTGCCTTTGTGTGATATTGAATGGCTGCAGTCACAAGTCATTCCAAAAGTCGAAGGACTGCCGTTGCAGAGCCGCCCGATCCTCTCAGGTTGTAGCCATGCGACAATCAGTCAGGGTGGCCGAGCGGTCTAAGGACAAAGTGCGGGGTCTCCGGGCGCCGGTACCCCCAGGGGTCCTCGCGGCTGCGACCCCAAAGTCGAGGCCCGAAAGCGCAGTTCGGCCACGATCCAGGGGACGGCGCCACAGCATCCACGCGCAGCTTAGCCCGCGCCCAGCCATGTAGATGGTGCCGGGTCTCCTACTTTTCCACTGTTCCTCCCTCATGTCCTCTAAATGAACGGTGCGTCCAGCCGGAGACCCCCGGCAGCCTCCCGTGACAACGAAACCACTATTTGTCCACTGATCCACTACATTGGATCATACATTGGACACGCCCCCAGGCCCCGCCCACTTCCACCAAACCACTTTTCGTCCACTAAACCACTATTTTTCCAGAAACTCGATCCCGGGCCGAGGCGACCCCGCGGATCGCATAGGCACGCCCCCCCCGGATCCCCCGCCGGCGGTCCCGGGCTAATCACATACTGGAAGATCAATGCAAATAAACAACATTTGGATTATTTTTTAGTCGCTTTATGCATTGCAATTGAAACAGCTATTTGGCCTCCGCTGAACAGACTACACAGCAACCAGAAAGTTCCCTCCTTCCATTGTAACTGACAGGCCACATGTATGTGTTATCAAGGAGGCTTATTTTTGTATCAAAACATGCATTTTACGTTTAAAGATCATGCTACGTTGTTCAACACAGTGTGCTTAATCACATACTGGAAGATGAGATGAAACAAAGGTCACTGAGGGTCAAAGTGAGTCACACTTTGTCATTTTAAACAATGCCGCCGAAACACTTATGAGGCCTCCGCCAAATAATAATGGAAATGATACACTGAAAATTCCCCGCTACCCATTTATTTGCATGCCACGTGTAGTGGTTAGTTTGGATGTCAACCTTAGGCCCAAATATGCATACTGTGACTAATGCACACAGTATGTCATGCAACACAGTGTACATAATCCAGAGGTGGGACCAAGTCATTGTATTGCAAGTCACAAGTAAGTCTCAAGTCTTTGCCCTCAAGTCCCGAGTCAAGTCCCAAGTCAAGACAGACAAGTCTAAAGTCAAGACCCAAGTCCTACAGTTTGAGTTTCGAGTCATTTCGAGTCCCTTTAAAGGGAACCCGGTGTATAGAGATATGTATGGCTTAATGCGTTGTAATAGCCTTACACTACTAGCATTTGTCGTTAGAAACACATCAAATATTTTCAGTTCTTAAAAAAAACCTAAATGTAATACTCATGTTAACCTAAGGAGGACGCCATGTTCTTTTTCGATGACATAAACTGGTTGCAAGCACAGCTAGGCAGCCAAACTAAACACCGACACACTAGTCAGTTCTTCAGTAAATATAAGGTTCTGTAGGATAATATATATATATACTGTATATATATGTGTGTGTGTGTAACAATGTTCACAGCAAGGAAGAAGGAGGAGGGAACCGGCGAACGTTGAACAACAAAACTTTAATAAAATAAACAAACAACAAAACGAAAGTAAAATGCCGGCAGCTCACTTACGGTCGACTGCCGGTCACACATAATAAAACATAACATAAAGTCCAAGCCTGGTTCTCTCTCGTCCTTTACTGTTGTCGCTCCTCCTTTTATATCATGCTAAAAGAAGAAAGAAAGAAAATAAAGACGCTATTTGGTGTATTTTCCTACATTTTAATATTGTTTGTCAGAAACAACACAAACATGCATATTAACAACCAAAATCATTTCGAGTTTATCATATACACGATGTTTTAGCCATTATACAATGCATTTTATCCAGATTTTGACTTTTTGATGTTGATTTATCAACATAAGTAGTTTAACGTTATTGTCTCCCTCGGTCATTAGCTGACGGGGTCTAATATTCACATGTGCTCTAATGCAGAACAAATTACCAAACCGCAAGCATTATTATTGTGTTTATCAGTATATTCTCATAATGTATAAAGTATATGATTATGGTGGATGCTGATGTCTTAAATAGTCTTAAATGTCTCAAAGGCGGTAGTTTAAAACTATGATTTAATGCACGCTCACCTTGAACAGACGTCTAATACTGAACGCGTTCGTGTGTGTGTTATCAAGGAGGCTTATTTTTGTATCAAAACATGCATTTTAGGTTTAAAGATCATGCTATGTTGTTCAACACAATGTGCTTAATCACATACTGGTAGATGAGATGAAAGAAAGGTCACTGAGGGTCACAGTGAGTCACAATTTGTCATTTTAAACAATGCCGCCGAAACACTTACGAGGCCTCCGCCGAATAATGGATATGATACACTGAAAAGTCCCCGCTACCCATTGATTCGCAAGCCACGTGTAGTGGTTATTGCGGATGCTTATTTTCAGGTCAAAATGTGCATTTTATTTTTAACTATCACAACACACCTCTTAGCACGGTGGGCTCGATGACATATCCGAAGATCAATTGAAACAGGCAACGTTTAAAAAAAACCACGGGACCACCGGCCCGGGACCGCCGGCGGGGGATCCGGGGGGTGCGCCTATGCGATCCGTGAAAACTTCGGATCCAAGGGGGAGTGGGAGGTGTTCAGTACGGCAGGTGAGTGTTCAGTACGGCAGGTGAGTGCAGGTCCATCCCTCATCGAGCACACATGAACCGCTCGACCACACTACCTCGAAAAGGCATCTTCTGCGGGCCGTTTCCACCATTGTGTTTGACATTAGGCCCCGACAACGTTTCGCAGACAGTCAGTAATTTACAGGGTTCTGTCCGCTTAGGGTTCTGTGCACCTTTCTGATGCAGGGGCGTTCAGTCCTATCTCTGGAGATTGCAGATAATCAAGTACACCTGAACTGGATAATGTGGCTCTGGGAGTTGGCAGGTAAGTGAAAGTTATGAAAGTTATGCTCTACCGACTGAGCTATCCGGGCTCGTGAAGGTGTACAACAAGTTCTTGGTGTAGACCCTCAAGGGGGAGTGGGAGGTGTTCAGTACAGCAGGTGAGTGCAGGTTCATCCCTCATCGAGCACACCTGACCCGTAAAACGTAATTGTTCACCAGATCACTTTGAGGCCATATTTAATGACTTAGATTTCGTGAAATATTGTAGAATTGGGCAATATAGTCAATAGTGCACAATGTTATGTAATTTTGATTAATTCTGTTTTTTATTAAAATAGGAAGAGTGTCCGGATTGGCCCGGATGGAGGTCAGGCTTGTTGTTTGTTGGCAGACGCTTGACTTAAATTGCATTATCCTGTACATTTATATATAAATAGCTCAGTTGGGAGAGTGTTAGACTGAAGATCTAAAGGTCCCTGGTTCGATCCCGGGTTTCGGCAAGCGCTACTCTGACCGTAGCTTTGCTCTCGTTAGAGCAGCGCTCTTTGCCGTCACCAGACCGAGCGGCCTTTACTCTTTAATCTGGCGGGTCGGCAGCCTGATTGCTGACCACTGGCTTATTGAAAATGCAATTAACACTGCGAGAAAACGTGTGGAATCTTAAGTGACAACTCGATTGTCTTTGGACGTGAAGCTCCTGCATCACGTTGATCTGAGTAAAAGCAATGCACATACCATATGGGAGACTCTTGTCATGTGTGTCGAGGTGCCACAGCGAGGAGCAACACCGGACCCTGATGGCGTTTTGTGACTGAACATATGAGCAGAAATCAACACTAAGACCTTTTTCTGCAGCGGTGAGCCTCGACAGGTAGCATAGGGAGGGCTAAGACGCACGAAGGCGTGAAGGAGGCTCCAAAAGCCACTGACGTGGAGAATGCGAGCATCGGTCCTGCTACCTCTCGCATGCTAAGTGAGCGCTCTACCATTTGAGCTAATTCCCCAGCATTGTCTGCGAAAGACGCGCGTTGCCTCGGCTCAATGAAACGGGGAACACAGGCGGTGGAAATACCTTTCCCACGGGACTGGACATCACAATAGCGCCACACCGCTCGGCTCGTTGGTCTAGGGGTATGATTCTCGCTTCGGGTGCGAGAGGTCCCGGGTTCAAATCCCGGACGAGCCCTGCTTTAGGCCTTCCACTTAATGGTACGACACTCAAAGAGCGCTATGGCAATCCAGAACGTGAAAGCTGGAGACCCGTGATAACGCCAAGGTCGCGGGTTCGATCCCCGTATGGGCCGTTGACTTTTCTCTTGTATCCTGTCCATCGCTCATGGCTACTGCGCCTGGGGTCCTTCGTAGAAAGGCCTGCGAATCGACGTGGCCGAAATAGCTCAGTTGGGAGAGCATTAAGACTGAAGATCTAAAGATCCCGGGTTTCGGCAAGCGTACCTGTTGTATGTCCATGGCTTTGCTCTCGTTAGACCGAGCGGCCTTTTCCCGTTGATCTGGCGGGTCGGCAACCACTCGACATGGTGTAATGGTTAGCACTCTGCGTTTACTTGCTGGTTAGCCCCATTTACTTGCTGTAACTGTTCATATACCTTCGGAGAGACTGCCTCGATTAAGGCTACACATCGAACCAGGCTCCTGCGGAGGACCGGTCACGATCATGTAGACCGATTGGCTACCCCTTCATTCATAAGATCGTCAAAGATCGTTCGCCTTCGGATCAGTTCGGAAGCGGGGGCAGGGCGCCCTCGACATTCTCTTGTGCTCTGATTGGTCAAATGTTGAAAATGTTGAACTTCCACTCTGCGATTGGCTGCAAATGCTGAAGCGCTCAGCCCGATTGGCTGCGAATGTTGAAGCGCTCCCACGCGATTGGCTGTGAGTTCGCAGTCTCCTCTGGAGGCGTGGGTTCGAATTCCAATTCTGACATTGCTTTTCACAACCTGGAGTCTCCAGGTGCTCACGTGCTTGCCTTTACATGGAAACGGTCGTTCGCTGATTTCTGGCAGACAGTGTAAGGCACAGGTGTCAAACCCAGTTCCTGGAGAGCCAGTGTCCAGCAGAGTCTTGCTCCAACCTCAGCTGCCTTGAAGTTGCTAGTAGTCCTCTGAAGGGCTTGTTTAGCAGGATCAGGTGTGTTCCATCAGGCGTGAGCGTGCATTCTGTCTGCCCCGTACTCCTTTGCCTACTGTCGGTTTGCATTCTTCTTGTGCTGTTTTCCTGTGCATGGGTATTCGGAAACCGCAGTCAGGCAATGCCAGTGGTGACTACGGATCAGAAGATCTAACCTCAGGGTCGTGGGTTCGAGCCCCACGTTGGGCATGTTGTAGCCTTCTGTTCTTGGTGCTCTCCGAAAACAGCCGCTATATTGGCGTGCTGCGACGTATGTGGTTATGACTCTGCAAAGCTCTGCTGTTTCTTTCCAAGTCAAACCAATTCCGAGAAACGAATTCCACGTCTTGTTCTGCTGCCGTCCCTCGCCGGCCTGCCACCTCTGTCTGTCTCTGTGGCACTGCCTGAGGACGGAGAGCCTGTCTAATATCAACAAATCTCTGCATTTCCATCTTTTCCATTTTATGACAGCCAATCAGTTTTCACCATTTCCATCTTTTCCATTTTATGACAGCCAATCAGTTTTCACCATTTCCATCTTTTCCATTTTATGACAGCCAATCACCGTGGCCCTTTTCCAAAATTATCTCTTTGCCGGGGCATGCGCAGTAAGTCCGCCTCCCATCGCTCACAGCGAGTTATTTTATTATACTTTTGTGAGTTACTTTGAGAAAAAAGCTGCCTTTAAATCCGTCTTTGAATTTAGCGACTTGGGAGTTGAATCCACCAATGTAAGATTCCTCTTTTAAATTAACTAGCTAGCTAAAAATATGAAAAACTCTATAGCAGTTAACATTTAATAGTTTTTAAAATAAAAAAAATCATTGTTTTATGTAAGATATCGGTTTTACTTAGTCTGCTAGCTAGCTAGCTATGAATGAATGAATGGAGCTAGCTAAAACGTATTTTTGACAGAGAGAAACAAATGGTTTACATTGTTATATTTAGTATAACATTGGATTAACGTTGGAGCAATGCCTAATATTGTGTTCACTTTCAACACCCAAAATGAATGAGTTTTGTGTTGTATTCAGGTGTGTTGTATAAAAAAGTTTGTATTTTAACAGGAAAAAACCTTAATATTTTACTGTATTTTTTTCTTTTTTTTTAATTGTATACAAATTTTATTAAAATTACAGACAATTATCTGTTAATTAATAAACCAAATATTATTTTACGTGTTAAGACAGTAATGACAAATTACATGTTTTTCTTGTTTTTGTAGAGAAAAAATACTGTAATATTTATACAGTATTTTTACTGCTTTCTTAAAGACCGAGTCTGAACAACTAAAATAATACAATATATAAGTAACTTTGGACCTGTTCTTTAAAAAAATCCACATTGAACAGTCCTGATATTGTTTAGGTGACACACTGAGGTGGTGTACTCTCATTTTAAAGTGGAATGAGTATGTGCAATCGGACAGTTTTCTTTAAATTATGATCTGAAGTTATAGAAATAATAGTACATATAGGCTATTTTGAAGTACTGTACATTAAAAAATCCACATTGAACAGTCCTGATATTGTTTGTGTGACACACTGAGGTGGGATAAGAGTGTTGTAAAAAATATAAAAACTGCCTAGCAGTTTAAAAACAGCGTAAAAAAGCCTAGCAACCACCTAGCAACATAACTGTCAATCTTTCCCGTTTGGCCTGGGTTAAAGACTTCAATTGTAGTGCAATTGAGGTTCTTTTTTCAATACCACACATCGTTTTATGGGTAAAATTATATATAAATATATTTAATTTTCTAAATGCATTTGTATTTTAATTAATTCACAATCGACAGACTGAAACCACGTTCGAAATAGATCGCTTTATTTTGAAATCCAAAAAGCCACTTTTACCGTAATGCGCAGTACTTGCGCACATAACAAAACCGAGTGAGGGCTAGTTTGACTGTCGTTTTCGAAGTGGCGGCTGGCTTGACCGCAGTAGATAACTGCAAAGGATCTAACACCGGGTCGCCCCTCATCCAATCCCCCACAGACACATGTGCATCTGTGATGGCACAGAATGTGTTCAAGGGGTGGATGCGGATAAAGCATTTTGACAATGCTAAAGATTCTGATTAACATTCACCAAAGGGTTACACCAAATACTAACCCAATAGCCATGCATATACTCAAAAAATTTAATTTCAATATATCACATTTATACCCGCATGACAATTACATCCTGGGAAGTAAGCCTTATGGTAAAATGAATCAGGTCAAAATGTATGGAAAGTTACAAATATAGTAAATACGTTGCATTACAGTAAAAATAACACATTTACTGAAATGTCATACCTTACAAGTAATAGCTGTTGTGTTGGGAAAGACAATGCGACAAAAAAAATTGGTATGAACTCTATATTTTGTTACTAATAATTACATATCAATATAACACCACACATACAGAAAATACCTACAAAAAAGAAGAACTGTCCATAAAAAAACGAAGTGGGTGGACATAGAGTGGAGAGGAGGAGTTATGCCGCATCCAGTCCAGCAGGATTCCAATAACTGTGGGGTCATTGTCATCTTGGTATGTGAAGTGTTGTACATTGTATTGTATTTGGGAATGCTGCCCTATGTTGAAGTCTGACACAGTTCACATGATGGTTTTAAAATTGTTTTGTTTAGATGGCAAGAGAAATAATGAGTTATAATGAGTGAAATAATGTTTCCAGCTGTTCCAGATTTACATTTTGGAACATCCAAAGGGGAAATGGCCCATGAACGGAAAATGATGGCTCTACAGATATTGGAAGCATCAGGTTTGTAAAGCATGTGTTTGTCTGTTGTGTGGAGTAATACCAAATAAAAAGCAGCTTTGCAGATTTGACTTAAGTCAAAATTCATATAGGCCTACACAATGCGGAAGTCGTAGAGTGAAACAGTAGTAGATATTTTTATAAATATAAATATTTTGTTAAATATATATATATTTTTTATGTTTGATTTTAGATAATACACTATTTTTAATCCTATTTTAAAGGGTGCATTTAATATTACATGAATATCAAACTGTGTGTTGTTTATTGCAAAACAACTGGAAATAATGCAGTCTTTGCAGTATGTAATATTGATAGGCATAAGACATAAACTTTAATTTTTGCTGCCAACTTTCTGTTCTGTTCTGTTTATACTTTAGTGTTCGATGAGGCCAATAACTGTGCCATGTGTTCACTGGCAAAGCCTGCTGGATCTGTGCGTCCAGTGATAAATTGGGTGATTTTTTTGTTCACTAATGAAAGGCAAATAAAAAAAGTAAAAAAATTACACTCCAGCAATTTCAATTTAGCTGTTCATGCTATTTCCACCTTCATACTCTCTAGATCCAATGTGACATGTGCAAGAGGTGGTACCACGAATGCTGCCTGGGCATGTCCAAAGCTAAGCTGACACAGGCCAGAGCTAACATGTGGAACTGCGTTGTGTGCTCTTAAATCCATTAGTTTGCATTACTTCTGTTTTTATTTAAAAATGTGCATATTTGAAATTGTTCTTTTTCTTTTAAATTATTGCATATAGCTCCAGTGTGTGTTCTTGTAAAAAAATATTTTTATTTCAAAATTTTAATATTTGAATTTTTTATTTTTCATTTAAACTATTGTATATAGTTCCACTTTGTGTTTTTGTATAGACAATCTTGTAAATTTTGCAGAAATTGTAAATATTTTTAATATCATTCCAACAAATAAAAACAAAGTAGCAGTAATCTAAGATAATTCATTTTAGATAAAAGTTGGAGTTCACAATTTTCTTCATGAGCCGTTACATTTTTTACAGAGTTAAGATTTCAGTCCTAAAAAGAGGGGTAATAAGCACAGGAGCGAATATGAATGTGATAAAATAATTGGTTCTAGATGGAATCTTTGGACAGCGTTAGGGATTTGTACACAGTACAGATTTCAGGAGTTCATAGTTATGAGGCACCAAGGCTACAAAAAAGTTTTTATTACATGCAATGGTTTTGTACTAAAATAAAGCGAAAAACATAAGTGCCAAAAAAACATCTTATGCACATGAAGAAATGTGCACATGTAAGATACAGTAAAGATCAGTATTACACCAGCCATTCACAGACACATAGTCAATAAGAACATAAGACAATAATAGAACATTATTTTATGTCAAATTGAACAAATGGAAATCAAGTTACATTCCAGTGTCTCAATTATATTGAACAAGCTACCTTCTAAATTTGAGAACATGAAGACGATGTAGTACAACCTCTGCCAGCTTCACTGCTCTGGGCATGTTATGACTGAAATAGAGAAACATTTTAAATATGACAGAAAACAAAGCACACATCCTTAATTACTTTTATTTTGTAAATCTATATCAGACTATATCGACGTTGAGTATGTGACAGTTCTAATATATGGGTGAGAGAAGGTTTATGATCAATCTATTGGTATGTTCTCTGGTAACAGTGACTTTCTTAAAGACCGAGTCTGAACAACTAAGAATAATACAATCTATAATAAGGTAACTTTGGACCTGTTCTTTAAAAAATCCACATTGAACAGTCCTGATATTGTTTGTGTGACACACTGAGGTGGTGTACTCTCATTTTAAAGTGGAATGAGTCTGTGCAATCGGACAGTTTTCTTTAAATTATGATCTGAAGTTATAGATATAATAGTACATATAGGCAATTTTGAAGTACTGTACATTAAAAAATCCACATTGAACAGTCCTGATATTGTTTAGGTGACACACTGAGGTGGTGTACTCTCATTTTAAAGTGGAATGAGTCTGTGCAATCGGACAGTTTTCTTTAAATTATGATCTGAAGTTATAGATATAATAGTACATATAGGCAATTTTGAAGTACTGTACATTAAAAAATCCACATTGAACATTCCTGATATTGTTTGTGTGACACACTGAGGTGGTGTACTCTCATTTTAAAGTGGAATGAGTCTGTGCAATCGGACAGTTTTCTTTAAATTATGATCTGAAGTTATAGATATAATAGTACATATAGGCAATTTTGAAGTACTGTACATTAAAAAATCCACATTGAACATTCCTGATATTGTTTGTGTGACACACTGAGGTGGTGTACTCTCATTTTAAAGTGGAATGAGTCTGTGCAATCGGACAGTTTTCTTTAAATTATGATCTGAAGTTATAGATATAATAGTACATATAGGCAATTTTGAAGTACTGTACATTAAAAAATCCACATTGAACATTCCTGATATTGTTTGTGTGACACACTGAGGTGGTGTACTCTCATTTTAAAGTGGAATGAGTCTGTGCAATCGGACAGTTTTCTTTAAATTATGATCTGAAGTTATAGATATAATAGTACATATAGGCAATTTTGAAGTACTGTACATTAAAAAATCCACATTGAACATTCCTGATATTGTTTGTGTGACACACTGAGGTGGTGTACTCTCATTTTAAAGTGGAATGAGTCTGTGCAATCGGACAGTTTTCTTTAAATTATGATCTGAAGTTATAGATATAATAGTACATATAGGCAATTTTGAAGTACTGTACATTAAAAAATCCACATTGAACAGTCCTGATATTGTTTAGGTGACCACTCAGGTGGTCCACTCTCATTTTAAAGTGGAATGAGTCTGTGCAATCGGATAGTTTTCTTTAAATTATGATCTGAAGTTAAAGAAATAATAGTACATATAGGCTATTTTGAAGTTCTTTATATTAAAAAATCCACATTGAACAGTCCTGATATTGTTTAGGTGACACACTGAGGTGGTCTTCTCTCATTTTAAAGTGGAATGAGTTTGTGCAATCGGACAGTTTTCTTTAAATTATGATCTGAAGTTATAGAAATAATAATACATATAGGCCATTTTGAAGTTCTGTACATTAAAAAATCCACATTGAACAGTCCTGATATTGTTTTGTGTGACACACCTGAGGTGGTCTACTCTCATTTTAAAGTGGAATGAGTCTGTGCAATCGGACAGTTTTCTTTAAATTATGATCTGAAGTTATAGAAATAATAGTACATATAGGCTATTTTGAAGTACTGTACATTAAAAATCCACATTGAACAGTCCTGATATTGTTTGTGTGACACACTGAGGTGGTCTACTCTCATTTTAAAGTGGAATGAGTCTGTGCAATCGGAGAGTTTTCTTTAAATTATGATCTTAAGTTAAAGAAATAATAGGCCATTTTGAAGTTCTGTACATTAAAAAATCCACATTGAACAGTCCTGATATTGTTTGTGAACGAGTAGTGTAACTCTCTTTTAAGTGGATGAGTCGGTGCAATGACGTTTTCTTTTAAATTAAATGACTAGTTTAATATATTATATAAATAGGTCAATTTTTGAAGTCTCGTACTAAAAAATCACATGAACATTCCTATATTGGGTAGGACACACCTGAGTGTGTCTCTCATTTTAAAGTGGAACGAGTCTTTCTTTAAATTATGATCTGAAGATAAAGAAATAATAATACATATAGGCTATTTTGAAGTTCTGTACATTAAAAAATCCACATTGAACAGTCCTGATATTGTTTGTGTGACACGCTGAGGTGGTGTACTCTCATGTTAAAGTGGAATGAGTCTGTGCAATCAGATAGTTTTCTTTAAATTATGATCTGAAGTTATAGAAATAATTGTACATATAGGCTATTTTGAAGTTCTGTACATTAAAAAATCCACATTGAACAGTCCTGATATTGTTTGTGTGACACACTGAGGTGGTGTACTCTCATTTTTAAAGTGGAAGGAGTCTGTCGTCGCTTTTAAATTGATTGATCTTGAAGATAAAGATATAATATAGTACACGTATAGGCTATCTATTTTGAAAGTTCAATGTACATTTAATAAATCCCGCATTGAACAGTCCTTGAATATTGGTTTGTGTGACACGCACTGAGGTGGTCTAGCTCTCCAATTTAAAGTGGAATGTGAGGTCTGTGCAAATCAGATAGTTTTCTCTATTTAGGTATGAAGTCTCAAGATAATAATGATACATATTACATATAGGCTCCATTTTGAAAGTTTATGTACATTAAAAAATTAATCAATGAACAATTCCTGATATTGGTGTTGTGTGACACACTGAGGTGGTGTACTCTCATTTTAAAGTGGAATGAGTCTGTGCAATCAGACAGTTTTCTTTAAATTATGATCTGAAGTTATAGAAATAATAATACGTATAGGCTATTTTGAAGTAATGTACATTAAAAAATCCACATTGAACAGTCCTGATATTGTTTGTGTGACACACTGAGGTGGTCTACTCTCAAGTTAAAGTGGAATGAGTCTGTGCAATCGGACAGTTTTCTTTAAATTATGATCTGAAGATAAAGAAATAATAGTACATATAGGCCATTTTGAAGTTCTGTACATTAAAAAATCCACATTGAACAGTCCTGATATTGTCTGTGACACACTGAGGTGGTGTACTCTCATTTTAAAGTGGAATGAGTCTGTGCAATCGGACAGTTTTCTTTTAATTATAATCTGAAGTTATAGAAATAATAGTACATATAGGCCATTTTGAAGTTCTGTACATTAAAAAATCCACATTGAACAGTCCTGATATTGTTTGTGTGACACGCTGAGGTGGTGTACTCTCATGTTAAAGTGGAATGAGTCTGTGCAATCAGATAGTTTTCTTTAAATTATGATCTGAAGTTATAGAAATAATTGTACATATAGGCTATTTTGAAGTTCTGTACATTAAAAAATCCACATTGAACAGTCCTGATATTGTTTGTGTGACACACTGAGGTGGTGTACTCTCATTTTAAAGTGGAATGAGTCTGTGCAATCAGACAGTTTTCTTTAAATTATGATCTGAAGTTATAGAAATAATAATACGTATAGGCTATTTTGAAGTAATGTACATTAAAAAATCCACATTGAACAGTCCTGATATTGTTTGTGTGACACACTGAGGTGGTCTACTCTCATTTTAAAGTGGAATGAGTCTGTGCAATCGGACAGTTTTCTTTAAATTATGATCTGAAGTTATAGAAATAATAGGCTATTTTAAAGTACTGTACATTAAAAAATCCACATTGAACAGTCCTGATATTGTTTGTNATCCCCTCTCCCTCTGTTTCTTGCCCGTCATCAACCTCTCCTCAGACGTTAGGGTGAATCAGGCTCTGAATATGTTTGGCCCATATACAGTATAAGAGGGACAATATTCTTGTTTTTTTTTAGTGCAATTCCCACCTAAACAGCTTTCATAAGCTTTTACTGTTTGACAGAGCCCACTAACGTAATTGTTGTTTTGACTTGTGCATTTTTAGGCAGTTTCCTGCTTTTTTCAATTCTAGTAGTGACCATTCAAGAGGCAAAGGCAAAAGACGGTTTGTTTCACAGCCAACACACGGTTCCACGTATCAAAACAACCGAACTACAGATTTATGTTTTATCTGAACCCGCTGCTTCAAACACGCCCAAATTAACACCAACTGGTTCAGAGGAGCTTGTGCTCGCACATGCCGGACTTGGCAAGAGGCTTGTCACTTTTACAGAGTCTGCTAAACATGATGAGGTAAGATGATGTAGTGTTTCTTAAACAAGCGTGCTGCACATGTGCAATTTATAAAAAAAACTGAAGATTGTACCCACAGATAATAAAGCAGTATCACATGGTCCAATTCTATACTTTGGCTCTGACCTGAACACTTCAAGCAATAGTAATGTTTTAAAAGTAATGTAATGTTTTCTTACTGAATAATTCGGTGTATTAAACATATATTTTGAGTAAATTATCATTTATTAAGACCCACTAGTCATTTACAAAAATATTGAACAAATAATAATTATTGTACAATTATCATATGTTCATTAGATTTTTGATCTGTTGGAGGAAGAGTTTCCGAAGTTAAAAAGTCTGAAGAGAAGCTGGATGTTTTACAAAGCCACGTGACACACTGAGGTAGTGTACTCTCATTTTAAAGTGGAATGAGTCTGTGCAATCGGACAGTTTTCTTTAAATTATGATCTGAAGTTATAGATATAATAGGCAATTTTGAAGTACTGTACATTAAAAAATCCACATTGAACAGTCCTGATATTGTTTAGGTGACACACTGAGGTGGTATAAGAGTGTTGTAAAAAATATAAAAACTGCCTAGCAGTTTAAAAACATCTTAAAAAAGCCTAGCAACCACCTAGCAACATAACTGTCAATCTTTCCCATTTGGCCTGGGTTAAAGACTTCAATTGTAGTGCAATTGAGGTTCTTTTTTCAATACCATACATCGTTTTATGGGTAAAATTATATATACATATATTTAATTTTCTAAATGCATTTGTATTTTAATTAATTCACAATCGACAGACTGAAACCACGTTCGAAATAGATCGCTTTATTTTGAAATCCAAAAAGCCGCTTTTACCGTAATGCGCAGTACTTGCGCACATAACAAAACCGAGTGAGGGCTAGTTTGACTGTCGTTTCCGAAGTGGCGGCTGGCTTGACCGCAGTGAATCTGGAGATGGGGTGCTGCACGGGGAGGTGTATGTTCATATTCTTCTGCGCAGTTCAGCTGGTAAGACAAGACCGTGCTTTATAGAAATGTTCAAAAACAATCATCTTTTAGTCGCTGTACTTTTGTAACCCATTGATTTCATCTGTCGGTTATAGAAATGCTGTTTGTGAATTTTTCCTGTATTTGTATATTAACTTAAAGATGATTTTCTAAATACTTATCTCACTTTAAGATATTACTTCTAACATTTAAGGCATTAAATGGTCTTGCGCCTCCATATCTGTCTGATCTACTCTGCTCCTACTCTCCTGCCCGGACCCTCAGATCATCTGAGCTTGGTCTTTTGTCCATTCCTCGTTTTCGGCTGTCCACTGTAGGTGGTAGGTCATTTAGTGTTAATGCTCCTAAATGATGGAATTCGCTACCCCTTACACTTCATAATATATCATCCTTGCCTACCTTCAAGACACAGCTAAAAATGTATCTTTTCAATATGTATTTTGGATAATGTGGCTATTTGTGGCCTTATGTGTTTGTAATGTGGATGTGGATGTGCAAATGTATGTATAGCACTATGTGAAGTGACCTTGAGCTATGGAAAGGCGCTATATAAATAAAACTTCTTCTTCTTCTAAATATGACGTCTCCGAAGTCCGTTATGTTTGCATGCGTTCGCCCTGGAGTATTTTTATTAGTTTCTCATTTGGATTCAGGTTTTGCGCATGTGAGAGGAATTAACCTTAAATGCACGTATAGTCCCTAACTGTATGTTTATTTCAGACATTGCTGTGTATGACAGGACACTAGAACACCTTTGTGTATTATGTTGGTCGTCTTTGTTAGTTACCGTTGCCAGAAGATGCACCTACTAATTTGTACTTACGCATAAATGTAAATGTTTTCTATTACTTTGTTATTTTGATGTTGGCACAACATATGAACTCCTACATCATTGTCACTGACGTAAAATTACAACCTAAAATCATGTATATAACATTTGCGTCATAAAACTGAGAACATTTTTGTATATTTGCAAGTGTTTTCTGCATTTTTTTATTCTTATCAACTCTGTATTGTGTGTGTTCATCTTCATCACTCTTCATTGATTGCTCGTGGTCTTCCAGTGGTGTGAGGCCATTTTCTCCTCTCACATAAGTGTTAGTAATTGGTTTGTAATTGTTGTGTTATCTCAGTTCAATAGTTGCACTGGTGTCCTCCACAGGAGGAAACCCTCTTGCAATGAACTCCAACAGAGTATGACCTGCATGCTTTTATTCTGCTTAACCTTAAAGGGACAGGTCACCCAAAAATGAAAATTCTGTCATGATTTACTCACCCTCAAGTTTTTCCAAACCTGTATGAATATATCTTTGTTCTGATGAACACAAAGAAAGATATTTGGAAGAATGTAACTGTCTCTCTGGGGCATCATTGACGACCATATAGGGAAAAATTTTGGATATATTTTTTGTTCTGTTTAATACAGAAGATATTTCGAGGAATTTAGAAAAGCAAAAAGTTCTAGAGCACCTATGAATACCAATTTTTTTCTACTGTTTTAGTCAAAGATGCCCCAGAAATGTCAGTTGCTAACATTGTTCCAAATATCTTTCTTTGTGTTTAACCAAACAAAGATAGCCTATTTATACAGGTTTGGAACAACTAAGACAGAATTTTCATTTTTGGGTGAACAATCCCTTTAATGGGTTTGTAACTGTAGCCAAGCTCAGCTTTCTTTGGGTAAATATCATTTTGATTTGTTTGACTCTTCGCTCATGTATCTTTTTTAATATTGATCTAGTATGACATCACATGACTTTATAATCTCAATGGATTTCATTAATTTATCCATGACCTTTTACCGTCATCTAATAAATGATGAAGATTCAGTGAGACAGGGCAGAACAGAGGCATGCTGTTATTAGTCATCACAGTCCTGCATGTTTGATTTTTGGTTGGCTTAAACAAAATATAGATAAAGTGCTTAATTGGTTTAACCAGTTGCACTGACTGCTTCACACATGTCATTTTTAAAAAAGATACTGCATGGAGCATGTCTAACACCATGTAATATTTGGCTGTCACCCTTGATGTAGCCTATGGCAACAGGTTCTGCACTGTTGCTGCGCGTATATGCAGTTTAATCATTTAAATAGTTTAAAATTATGTTAGATTTACCCATACAGATGTTATTACAGACCTTAAGCTGAATATGCATTACTGACATTACTGAGATATTGCAAAAATCATCTATGTCGATAAAACATCTCTCAGTGTTATTTTTATATTTGGTTATTATAGACAGCTCATTCAAAAATCAAAAGCATGGTGACTGATGGAGATGTTTTGTGAATGGTTAATTTGAAGTGGAACCTCTTGGAACAGCTGGTAGAAAGCAGTGGTGTGGGATACAGAGAAAGAAGGGGGTTGGATAGTAGGGGGATGGGTGGTTAGTGGCAGAGAGAGGGTTTATGACTGCTGCAGTAAAGCTTTATAAGAGAGAGCAGAGCAGCATCCCCCACAGGCAGTGCCTCCCGTCTGAATCATACATCCCTTCACCAAGCCTCTGACCGCCATGGAGAGCTCTCATCTCTTCCTTTCTCCCTCACTTGTCTCCCTCCCCATTTTCTTGTTCTCTATCTCTCGCGCTCTATTTTTCTGTCACAAGCTTTGTACCCCATTGGCTCTGTTGCCCTGGCAACCGTGAGCTGTGTGGAAAAACAGAGGTGGGGGTTTCGAGTGTTTCGCTGGGAAAAAGCAATGGGGTCTTCATCATTATTGTGATTGAGCCAGCATGGTTTATCTGTGGAAAGCAGGGAAAATAAGGAGTGTTTTTTTTTTTTGCTTTTTGGTCATAGATGCAAAGTAGCTGGTGATTTTATTGTGTTAACAACATGCAGAGAGCTCATTTATCTTTTTCTTTCACTCTGTCTTTCTCTCTTTAGATCGCTGCTGTGGAGAGACAGGTGTTTGATTTTCTAGGTTACCAGTGGGCACCCATCCTTTTCAACTTCCTGCAAGTCATTGTGGTGATATTGGGTTTGTTTGGGACAGTCCATTATAAGCCCAGATACATTATTTTGGTGTGTATATGCCATAATTTTTTTTCATAATGAAGGTTATATACACAAATAAATATCGTTTTTGTTGTTACTAGAAATAATGTCATTACATCATATTTTATTCTTCCTTTTTATTTTTTAGTATATAGTCTGGACTGTGTTTTGGGTGACCTGGAACATCTTTATCTGTTGCCTTTATCTAGACATCGGTGGCCTCTCTAAGGTAAAGAGTCCCGATAAATAGGGCTACTTATGTAGGTCAGTCTGGTGCTATACTAAGATCACGTACATTCATGGCATTTTTATAATTAAATATAATCTATGATCATTTTCTTTATTACAGAAATACTTCAGTCATGATGTACAGTTTCATGGCATTTCTGTTGTGTGCTTTCGTAGGACAGTGATTTTATGTCATTGGGGCTTTCCTCTCACCAGACATGGTGGAAAGACAAGAGCCTGGGCTGCAAGAATAGAAACATCCCAAACACTAGGTGGCAGCATCTCAACAGTCCTGCTCAAGTCTCTGAGCTGGGGTGCATACTAGAGTATCAATACATTGAGGTCCTGCATAGCGCCCTTCAGTTGTTCCTTTCTGTAAGTCAGTTCTTTCAAATGACACCTAAACCGGAAAAAGCTATTATAAATATGTTAATATGTTTTTATACACCATACAGAAATTCAGGCACACATGGGTTGTATATGATGTTACTCAATCTGTTGCTTTGTTTGTATTTGCGTAGGCGTTGGGATTTGTTTTTGCCTGCTACATCGTCAGCATCTTCAATGAAGACGAAGACACATGTTTGTAGAATATTTATTTTTTCTACTTTTATGACTTATGAGAAAGGAAAACACCTTTCTCAATTGATATTTAAAGGTGCACTAAACATATATTGTTTAAGAGTATGTTTCTAAATTTGTATCTGTATTGTGTTTCTTTTCAGATTTGTATAAATGAAACGGTCCAGCTTTTAACAACATTCCCAGAGAAGGAAATTTTCAAGAAAGGTCACCCTTTCTCAACAAACAAAGCACACCAGACATATTCCATTAACAGTACTTCAGACAACAATTATAAACAGTAAATATAGTATTCCACCACAAAAAAGGACAAATAAGCATGAGTTCATCTCTATTCCAATAAGATCTTGATGAAATCTGAAGAACCATTCAGAATTCAGAACTGCAGAATTCTATGAAAAGCATGTTAAATCTTTTGAATGGTGCTAAGAGTAGGCCTACTACAATTTTATTGGTATAGCTGAAAGCAGATTAAATGAGCAAAATATTAAACACACAATCTATGCAGAGGACATAACATGTGTAAAACTTATGAATAGAGCTTGTTAATCGACTTTGTTGCGCCATCTTGGGAGGATGGCTGCTAGTGCGTTCAATGCAGTGTTTTGTTTCTCTCGTTTGATTAGGAAATATAACTATGGTAGGTCAGTCTTGCTGTGTTAAAAACTGCAATATGCAATTGGTCAGTCGTGGCCTAATGGTTAGAGAGTCGGACTCGTGACCAGAAGGTCGCTGGTTTGATTCTCAGGCGGGTAACGACTGAGGTGCCCTTGAGCAAGGCACCTTACCCCTACTTGCTCCCCGGCGCTGCAGTGATAGCTGCCCACTGCTCTGGGTGTACGTGTATTCACCACTTGCTGTGCGTGTGTTCACTACTCTCTGGATGGGTTAATTGCAGAGGTCACATTTCGGGTATGGGCAGTGTTGGGTAAGTTACTCTGAAAAAGTAATTAGTTACTAATTACATATTCAATAGTGTAATTAGATTACTGTACAAATTACTCCAAAAAGTATTTAGTTACTAATTACTTTCTATATCCTATATCAACCTTGATTAGTTAAGTGATTCAAGGATAGACATGAAATAGCTCTTTTAATTCATTAAAATAAATAATATTAAATTACATAAAGTACAATTATTAACTTACCAAAGTATTACAAATGTGAGAATTATACATTAAAGCACAGATTTTAAAGTTAGACTTTGAATTTTGATGTCAATTCCACTATTGCACACACATATATTACACAAAGTATTTAGTTTAATTACATCAAAAGTAACTGTAATTAAATTACAGAAAAAATAAGAGTAATCCCTTACTTTACTTTTTCAAGGTAAAGTAATTAAATTACAGTAACTAATTACTTAGTAACTAGTTACACCCAACACTGGGTATGGGTCACCATACCTGACAAATAGGTCACTTTCAATTCTTCACTTTCAATAGCATTACGCATAGTCGTTCACGAAAAGCCCATGGTTCTTTCACTTTCGATTTCTCCATATATCAAACAAAACAAGTAACGGTACATATCAAAACAATAATAGCAGTGGAGTATTATCCTCCCAAGATGGCGGCGCCACCGCAACATAGGGCGTGACGTCAGCTTCACATTTTCTATAAGGGTGTTCTCATTCTTCACAGTTCAGTGGAGTTCAGAATGAAATAAGTAAATGTCATGTAGCCTACTCAGTTCTGTTATCTGCAATACAACATATACCAGAGCCATATTTGTGTAAGAGAAAGAAACGGCAGTGAGAATGTCTCCATGTCTTGGTCTGTTCTCCCAAAGAAAAATGTAACACAAAACCAAACCTCATTTTGTGAGTGTAAATATTTCAGCATAATGTTTGGCCATATCATATCTTGTTCTATACTTAATTTCACTTTAGTTATGACATGCCAAAATATATATTTTTTTTTTATTAAAATTTTATTTGAACACTATTTAGCAGGATTACGAAAAACGGCATTTTGTAAATTTCTGGTTTTGAAGGTAATCGAGGAAATTCCCAAATTGTCCTCGCGTTGTAGTGACACCTAGTGCACACATTAATAAACTGCAAGCGTTTGTGTTTACGTGTGCCCAGACTAATGATTTTGATCAATAAACATGCCTCGATTATTGTGTATGACTGTATGCAGTAAATGTGTTTCTGTGGGACCAAATGCTTTTTTAGATATAGGCAAACAAAAATCCTATACCACACCTGCCATTCTTTCAACACTGAAAATGCAAATAAGGTAACATGATTTACAACAAAAAATGATGAACATTTTCAACACACATTGCCAGTTGCCCAAGCAAAACTTTACAGTGTTTGAAGAAAAAGACTACCAGTTATGTCATCAGGCTTAAGTTTCCCATGCGATGTCTAAAGACATTAGATCACACCTTTGTATTAAATTGATTCCTTAAAAAGAATGCAGAACATATTCATTAAAATGCGACGTTCTTCATCCAGTTCCTAGCTATTTCTGTATTATCCGTTTAATCGGATAATATTGGTTTAATCTGCAATAAAAAAACTTCACGTGGGGTACTGAGTTGCAGTGTTGGGTGTAACTAGTTACTAAGTAATTAGTTACTGTAATTTAACTACTTTTCCTTTAAAAAGTAAAGTAAGGGATTACTCTTATTTGTTTTGTAATTAAATTACAGTTACTTCTGATGTAACTGAATTAAATACTGTGTAATGTATACAATAGTGGAATTGACATTAAAATTCAAAATCTAACTTTAAAATGCATGCACCAATGTATCTTTCTCACATTTGTTATACAAGTCAGTTAATAATTGTACTTTATGTAGTTTTATATGATTTATTTGAATGAATTAAGAGTCGTTTTATGTCTATCCTTGACTCACTTAACTAATCAAGGTTGATATAAGATATAGAAAGTAATTAGTAATAAGTAATAAGTATTTAATTACTTTTTGTAGAGAGTAATTTGTACAGTAATCTAATTACACTACTGAATGTGTAATTAGTAACTAGTAATTAATTACTTTTTCAGAGTAACTTACCCAACACTGCTGAGTTGTGACAGTGTCGAGAGATCCAGGAAGTACGATAATTGTCAATAAACGCCATCTGATGTAATATTTCAAGGATCAGTAGGAGGACGCATCTAGTTGAAGATCATAATTCTCGCTACTCTCAGGTTGATGAACTCCGCATGGCCACCCGGTCCATCCATGTGGCGTCAGTCCCCTCCACGCAGATCCCGGATGGAGCGGCCATTGGGCGGAAGTGAACAGAGGTGCACAATAACTGCGGCTGGGAGGAGGAAAAAACATATATACAGTTTTTAAAAAATTACACACACTGTGACAGCGTTGGATGACTTTCAAAAAAACGAAGAGCCTCTGATACAAACAGAAACATCCTGAGGCTGGACTTTTAGTGCCCTCGAGAGGACCTGATCGCCGGAATCAAGTCGTGGAACTTGCTGAAAAAAGCGCAGTTCAGCCCGCACGGAACCGAGAGGAACCCACGGGCTTCGGGTTACGCCGAGCACCCTCGCTGCTGCTTCGTTTTCTTTGCAAGACTCTTGCCGAATTTAAAGGGGCTCTCTTGATGAATTATGTCTACCACCAGTATTGACCCACAGGTAGGTTGGAGCGGTAGGGGCCGGTGGAGAGGCACGGCGTCGGTAAGGCCTTTAGGACGAGCAGGGAATGCGCGTCCAGCCTCCGCCGCTTCTGCGGAGACATTACGGGCATCTAACGTTACTTGCTTCACATAATCGCGATGGCTAACGAGTTAGCATTTTTTCAGTCGTTAAATTACATTGCGTTTCCTCAGTTAAAGCAACCATTCATGCTCGTAACACGACAGATCGCAAAATGCGCTCTGCTCCAGTGTGCCAACTGAATTCAACTTAATTTCATGCAGAATCTTTCCCGTTAGCTTTCGAGAGTTGTAACCAATCGTGGGCAGATATTCGTTCTCGACAAAATCTTTAGCTAACGTGTAATGACTAAACAAATGTCTTTTTAAGCAGTCGGTTCTATTTAATATGCGAGGGACCTTTGATGCGCATTGATTTATTTGTGATACTCTGGAGGAGTCGATATCGCACTTTTAGAATCATTAATTATCTCACGGTTTTACTTTTATTAGGAACTAAGAGTTCCTGTCTGTATAAATAAATCAAACAAGTTAACATGTTGTCTTGTTTTTCTTTGCATCTCTAATCGCCGACTGAATGGGAAGACATCCAAAGGGCAAGACGCTAAAGGTAAGTTTGCTTGCAAAGACACTTGTTAGTTGTGTCCCTCTGTATTGCATATATTTATAAAGACTTGGAAATAAATTGTTCTGCTGTGTTTGTCTGAGGATGCACAACCCATTAAGGCTAATTTTAATATATATTCCATTACCAAAGGGAGAGTTTTTTCCATATCCTGTTGCTAGTATAATTTGGCCATTCATTCTTTATGCCTTGTATGAAGTCAAGTCTAGGTTGCTGTGGTGTTGGTCATATATCATCCATATGTTATGTGAGCTATACAAGTATTTCTATCAATCACCTGATGAGGCCATACCTCTTCCTGTAGCACATGAGTGCGACTTGGCTTTTTGTAGCATAAACCATTGCATCTGTGAATGAGTCCCAAGTTTTTAGACTGTTCATTTATGATTTTGTGACTGTATATATTGTAGCATTGTTGTAGTCAGACATCACATGTGGTGCATGACTCACAAAAAATGACATAGACATTACTGTAATCATGCATTATTCAGTGCAGTTCTTCTGATAAAGTTGAATGATGTATTTTTGCATTGGTTTGTTGATGCCTTTCAAGCAACGTAGGAAGCCATTGGCTGTAGCATGTTTGTTGTCAGATCGAAATCTAATCCTAATGTTCAAACATGTTTCTTTATTTTAGTGCAAAATGGCTCTCTTCATCAGAAGGAAACAGTCCACGATAATGATTTTGAACCATACCTCACTGGCCAGTCTAACCCGGTGAGAGATGTGTGACTGTTTTAGTTTTTTATGTGACTGTAACTCTTCAAAAAACACTTGGTACTTTTCCACAAGCTTGGTCCCTTTTGAAATGAAGTTGTGTTAATATGTTGATTACATTGTCGTGCTTAATCTACGGGTTAAAAAAATCTTTGTTTAATAAAAAAGGCTAAAAAACATATTTATTATAAAGTAAAATAATATTCTGTGTATCTATTACATGATATTTATTGAGAATTCAAATGAATAATTGAACATATTTTAAGTTGTCTTCGTGTTGCATATCTTATGAGTTTTGTCATTATTCTAACAATCATATTTCTGGTTATCCCCTCAGAATAACAGTTACCAATCCATGACCGACCCATACCTGTCTAGCTACTATGCCCCCTCCATAGGGTTCCCGTACCCCCTCAGTGAAGCTCCCTGGTCAACTGGTGGAGACCCACCAATCCCATACCTCGCTCCATATGCACCCCTCAGCAATGGAGACCATCATTTCATGCATGACACTGTGTTCGGACAGCCGGGTGGGCTGGGCAGTAGCATCTATCCCCACCGTTTTAACTTTTTCCCGGAGAACCCTGCATTTTCTGCCTGGGGAACCAGTGGCTCCCAGGGACAGCAGACTCAGAGTTCTGCATACGGGGGCAGTTACAGTTACCCGCCCAGTTCTTTAGGAGGCACCCTGGTGCCGGATGGGCAAACAGGCTTCCCCAGTGACACCCTGAACAAGGCACCAGGTATGAACAGTTTGGAGCAGGGCATGGTGGGGCTGAAGATTGGAGGCGATGTGACGGGAGGTGGTTCAGGAGTAAAAACGGTGGGGTCGGTGATCGGTGGAGGGCCAGTGGCGGTAGCCACGGGTAACGGTGGAACTCCTATAGGACTTCCACCCTCCAAACCTGCCTCCTGGGCTGCCATCGCTAGCAAACCAGCTAAGCCTCAGCAGATGAAAGTAAAGAGCAAGCCAGGGATGCCCATGGCAGGAGGCACCCTTCCCCCACCGCCTATTAAACATAACATGGACATTGGAACTTGGGATAACAAGGGGCCTGTGACTAAAGTGGCCTCCCCACTGCCCCCTCACCACCACCAGCAGCCACCCCTCCACTCCCAGGGTCACCTACCACCTCACCCGCATGGGCACCCACATGGGCTCCCACCACCTCAGCACCCAATTCCATCTGCTCAATCACTTGCACAGCAGATGGCAATGCAGGGCCCGCCCCCTCCACAGCCCTATCAGAACCACAACCCTGCTCCTCCCCCTCAAACCCGGTGGGTCGCCCCACGAAACCGTAACACCGGTTACGGTGGGGGTGGCAGCGTGGACAGCAGCGGCTCCTCAGGTGGCGGAGGGGTTGGGAACGGCGGGGGAGGTGGACCTCCAGGCTCCGGTACCATTGAGTCGCACCCGGTTCTGGAAAAGCTGCGTGCGGCGCACAGCTACAACCCCAAGGACTTCGATTGGAACCTGAAAAACGGGCGGGTGTTCATTATTAAGAGTTACTCGGAGGACGACATCCACCGCTCCATCAAGTACTCCATCTGGTGCAGCACGGAACACGGTAACAAACGGCTGGATTCTGCCTTTCGCACCATTAACGGCAAAGGTCCCGTCTATCTGCTGTTCAGCGTCAACGGCAGCGGACACTTCTGCGGCGTGGCAGAGATGCGCTCGCCCGTAGACTATGGCACCAGCGCCGGCGTTTGGGCGCAGGACAAGTGGAAGGGCAAATTCGATGTGGACTGGCTGTTTGTTAAAGACGTACCCAACAGCCAGCTCAGGCACATCCGCCTGGAGAACAATGACAACAAGCCAGTCACCAACTCCCGTGACACGCAGGAGGTGCCTCTGGAAAAAGCGAAGCAGGTGCTGAAGATCATCGCCACCTATAAACACACCACCTCCATCTTCGATGACTTCTCACACTACGAGAAACGGCAAGAGGAGGAAGAGGTGGTTAGAAAGGTAATGTTCAAAACATCTCTGTATATTCAGATGTCTCTTGGTTATCATTTTTAATAGCTGTGTGAAAGGTTGTGATTTTTTTATGCAGATTTTAGAGTGAAATGATGTATCTGTTGAAGAAATATAGTCCTGTTGATGCATTAGACCTGTTAGAATAGTGGTGAATTTTTGAGGTGTTTAAAGGGGTGATATGACACGGCTAAAATGAATAGTATAGTTTGTTTTGGATGTAATGCAATGTGTATACACGATTAAAGGTTAAAAAACGCTGTATTTTCCACATACCGTGCATGTTTGTATCTCTTCTGAAACGCGCATGATTTTTTACAAAGCTCATCGCTCTGAAAAGCGAGGTGTGCTATGATTGGCCAGTTAACCAGTGTGTAGTGATTGGTCGAATACTGCAAGCATGTGACGGAAATGTAAAGCCTCTTACCATACTTGGAACATCAGGTTCCAGAGCAATTGTACTGACAGGTACACTCACCCTACTTGCGTAAAAATTTTGGCGGTCGTAGTCAAATCATACCACAAACTGACGTAGATTTGTGGGGGTGTGGTTACACAAGGTGTTTCAGGCAGGTCTGGGTGAGCATTTGCTTTTAGATAGAAAGCATCTTTTGTTCCGACACTTTAATTTTTGCAATTTTACGTGTCTAATACATGCATGGGCAACTTATAACACACCAAAGACACAGAAAAACACGTATTTGCGCCATATGACCCCTTTAATTAAAGTTCTTTGAACAGCATGTGACGGTTGAGATATTTGTCTCTTTAACTTCAATAAAAGATTTAAATATGATGTCATAGATCAGTGCAGATGCTTCATTCAGAATGGTTGATGTGCTTTTGCTATGTTCTGATTCAGTTCAGATATTCTGTCTTTGATGTTTCATCTAGTGGTATTTTTTTATGCTGTGCTGCTTAAGTGTGGTCTTACCATCTTATTTTAGTTTACGGTGGAAGTATTAATTTTATTTATTTCAAATCAGAAGTTGTCTTTATTATTTGGTTAATGGGTGGTGGTGTAGTTTGAGCTGTGCTTAATTATTAACATTTGTATTTTTCTCTTTGATCTCCACTGACAGAACTTAGAGCCCGCTCCTCTGCAGAACCGATCCCGACTGGATCAAGTAAGCTATTTTAATTATTTTTTGTTTGTTTGTATGAAATTAAAAGACAGAGCTTGTACCTTACCATATTAAAGCTTTTCTGAATTTTGTGATGAATATAGTTTTGGTTCTGTCTACCACAAAGTAATCTCCTCTCATTCTCTTTTCCAGGAACGCCAAAACCGAAATAAACAATAGAAGGGTGCTCCTACAGCCGACAAGCAGTTGTTTTAGGACTGACCATTTGAAAATGAAATTTCAAGAGGACACAAGATGAAATTAAAAAAAATGAACAATCATTATGTTTTTCTATTTAATTCTGGTGACTTTAGCCAGTGTAAGACTCGAGCCTCAGTGCATCTGGCCTCACCTGCGGGGACTGAAGTCGATTAGCGCCTTTCAAAGTCGCGTCATTGTTTTGATTTTTCTTTCTCTTTTCTATCATTTGGTATTGTTTTCATACACCCCCTTTGACCAACCAATATCTGCACAAGTCCTGTTTTGTTTCTTCAGCCCCACCGGTCTCATTGCCCTTCAGAAATGGTTAGGTGAGTGGGTAGTGAATTTTGTGACACGTGTATGTATGTGTGTGTGTGTGTGTATCAGGGAAAGTTGATGGAGTGTATGTCGGTCGTGTCAGATGGACGGGAGGGGAATCTTCAGCATCAGTAACTGTAATGGGCCAGTTTTTTCTTTTTGTTGTCGTTGTGTAGATCCAGCGGGTGATTGAATCTATTTGTGGAGTGTTCTGCAACTGCGTAGAAGGGACAATGAAATGTGTCTTGACATGAGTTGATAATGTTATAAAAATACTATATTTTTGAATTATGTAACACTTGACTTTTTTGTTCAGTGATGAGCCACATGTGTCACACAGGTTCTGTACTTTTTGTTTTTCCTGCTTGGAGCCTTAACATTTTAAAGCTACGGTGTCATCGAAACCATTTAATAATGGCTGTTCTATACCTCAATTGAAACAGCGTTATCAGGGAGAAGACATCCCATGCATCTTTATCCAGGAGAAGTCAACATTGTCACTGGCTGGACTAAAAGTGAAAGTAAAGCTAATGTTTAAGGTTATTGTTCAGAGACCAGTGCTCAGACTCTGTTTCCATACTAAATGTTGAAAGAGCAGAAATGTAACTACTTACTGTTCCAGTCCCCGCCCAGCAGAGGTCGCTCTTTCTTTAAGCCAATCTGAGAGATGTAGCAATTCACTGCTTTTATTTGACATCACTTTCTGTTCTTTGTCCTATAACAGATTTCATTTTATCGCTTTTTTCCTCCCCCATGTCCTCAGTATATTGCTAAGCTTTAACGTAGGATCATATAATTATAATAATAACGGAGAACGCCTCAAACGTGTAACCTGAAAATTAATGTTACTGATTTACTGTTAAAAGAAAAAACAACAAAAAAAGAATATATGGTTTCTGTGCGTGATTTTTTAGGACCTGCTTGCTGGTTTGTGTGTGGGAGAGGAGGAGTGAGCTGTGTGAGGGTTTCAGATTTCTATACTCCTATAACAAAAGATTCATGAAATATATGAAATACTAAAAATATTTAAAAAAGAATTACAAGACAAACATTTAAGTCACCCCTGAAATGAATATGCATTGTATTGGAAGGTCACTATCACGTTCTTAGATTTGATCATGCTCATTATTAAAATAATATTATATGGTGTAATTGGTGTTTGAAAGTGTTTTTACTGCCTTGTTTGTATGTTGAGAGCTGTCTTTATTGTTAATTTACTAATTTTTTTGCACAAAAATGCCCTAAACTATGGTGGTGTTGTGCATCACCCACTGACCTACTCACTTCAGCAGAAAGTTTATATCTTTTTGGGATAGAAGCCAGATTTAAGACATGGGATAAACAACATCCTCTATTTCAAGAGGCTTTGGGAATATGTTTTTGTTAATTGTTTATTTCATAGATCTAAAAAAAATTGTAGAAATATTATTGTCTGTGAATATGTTCAAAATGCTCATTTGCTGGAAACTTGTAGAAGCCTAAAGGAGCAAATTATAACAAATGTGGAAATATTCTCCTCGGAATAATCACCAGTGCTTTATGAATGTTTCGTTTTTTGCCCTCAGTATTTTTTAAAAAATTGGTAACCAAATATTTTCTTTGTAATAACGTTTTTGTGGCTGTTTTATTGGTGTGTTGTTTTTAGAAAGAAACTGGAATTAGCACTTCGTCTTTACCTTTGTTGGGCCATTAATTGCAAAGAATAAGCAACATTCAACCACAGGCATTGTTACTGTGAAAGCTAAACACTACTAACAATGTAAACTGTTTTTATGTGCACACCTGACACGTAGGCTGTTGAGATGTTGAATGTCACTAAAACAGCTTGGACTGAAATTGACTTTCTGCATGGGTGCAAAATAGATGATCGCTGTTTAAGCTGATGGGCTCATTTTGCTTTTACCCATCCAGGCCATCTATTCAAATACAGTAGTTTAAGGGCGGTTATGTGAAAAAGAAGACCAAAATTCTTATAAACAAGTTTGGATAAAGTACAGCTTTATTTAGTAATCCATGTGGATGTGGCAGCTTTTAATAGAAGATGATCTGTACATAGAAAGATTGAATACACAGTATTTGGAAACATTTTAAAACAAAACCTTTAAATCACAATGTCTTTCTGACTTTTAGTTTAAAAATCACAGCATTTTGCTTTCTATAAATGTTGATGTAACGCAAATATCTGCAGGTCATAATTTTTCGATAAATAATTACCAACATGACCAAATAATAACAAAACAGCTTGAAGTGCTGTCAGAAGAAATTATGTATCTATATATAAGTGGCCTATTATGTCTATTATAAGTGCATTCTCGTGGTAGAATCCTTAGTCAGTTCTACTGAAATTTCCTGCGTTGCAACAAAGGCGTATTTCATCTACACAGATGTATGGCGTTTTGAATATGTACACATGGTCACTTTAAGGAGAAAAGTGGTCCATTTCAGCAATGTAATCTAGTCCTGAGTTCCCTAACAGGCTTTATTGTGCAGGACCTACAATTACATTACCGAGCTGAAATTATTAGGCTATCTTATAGACTTTTGGAAATGTGCTTAGTATAATTCTGAATAAATCAACAGCCTAGAATTAGAAAAGGAATTTTAAATTCCTGTCAGCTCTGTTCCCAAAATTAATATTCATATCATGCGCCCGCAAACCAAGCGGTCTCGGTGCCTGCTCGGCTACGTACAGCGCTCCTCACTCTGAATTCTGCTTATCTCTCGTGTTGCCGCTCGTGTATCAATTAAGGTTTGAAGTTTTTAAGGCCCCTCTCTTGGCATTCACCGCGTGCCTTAATTGTATGGATATTAAATCAAGGTCCGCCGTGAACACGCAGAGTGGCGGGCCCATGTCACCGCCCTCCATAACGCGCGCGCGCGTGTGCGTGCGTTATCACAATGCATGAACGCACCACACACACATTTGCACACTACATCAGGCTGCTCTTCAAAGAGGAGACTACTGCAAAAAGGGATGTCGTAATGCGTTTTGACAAGGCAACAGACTATAAAACGCCAACATAGCAACCGCAATTATATTTCCATATTGTTTTCTATTTCAATTTCGAGTCAAGCACGGTCAAATGTTAAAATATATATTTTTAAAGAAATGCGCAGAGCAGACCAACCATTGCACTCCACACGAGCTGCACTATGAGCCTCTATATGATTCTGCAGTCTCAATTCAAGCAGCCATTGTCCTCCTTTGGGTCCCTTTGCTTTCGTGTCTCTCTGGCAACACGGTTGTTAATTCAAAATCCAAAGAATGTCAGTAATCAAATATCGTGTAGGCTATTTATCAGCATCGTTTAAACCAAGGATTCGCATTGTAGGTGACCAAATGAAGGGAGCATCCACCGGCGCGTCCGCACATCCATCCGAAGGGCGCGCATTGTTATGATTCTCACTCGTTTTGCTGACCTCTGCAGTAGCACATCCCTTATACTACACATCAGCTGTAAACAAAACCCTTTGACATCTACAAATACAACTATTTTACAAAGAGCTGTCAAAATATTACCACCACCAAATCAAGCAAAACGTCTCAAAAAGCACGATGCTCCATTTTTCCGTCGAGCATCTTTTATGATGCCGCTGTATCCCTCCTGCATCCCGCAACGAGGTTACGCCTGTCGTTTAACGCTGAAAGACACCGACTGTATCCCTTCTTAAATCGTCTTCTGATGCAATGTCAAAGGGTCTCGTTTTCTTCTTGTCTTCGTTAAACCCTTCTGGAGAGATTAGTGCTTCCTTGCGTCCCAGCGCGCTCGCCCTCCTCTACTGATAGGACTCGAGCGCGAGAGGATTACATCGGGACACGGTGACGTCATGACCCGCACCGAGGGCCCCCTCCCCTCCCGTAAACCAAATCCCCATCAGTACGATGCCCTTGAAAACCAGTGAAGCTGACATTCGGAGGGCTGAGAGCCATTAGCACCCTTAGCATTAAGTTGCCGTACCCAAAATTGCCCCTTTAGTTGCCGTTATGCTTCTTTATCAGCACCTTTATTATGAATGTCATCCCTCTATACTACGGTCTATCACAATGCATGAACTGCTTCCTTTTTTAGACTCCGTTTCTGCTTAGTCCGTAGAGAGCTAGACTGCCATCCAATCTCCATTTCTTAAACCTGCTCGACGCAGGATTATCTATAAGGAGGGTACAAATGTATTAATAAATAACTGAAATCGTGATTTTAAAGAAACGCGCTCGCTAATAACGTCTAAAAAGTGCATTTAATGAATCATCGCACCGCATCACTCAAAATACACCTCTAATTTCCACACAACTAAATGTTAACAATAGTAAACTAAATTAAAACAGAATCGAAAAGCTCAATACATCTATTTTCATATCTTACATTTCGCGGTAAAATCTATCCAACGTCTTACATTTATTTCCAAACCCCTCAATTACAAAAATGTTCAAAACGGTTATACAGTACATTCTTCCCCTGAAGCGATATTTTGGGCCTATTTCCTTCACTGCAAGGGAGGAGTTGCGTCTTTGCATTACAATACGGCCGGACTATTCATCCAGTGAGCCTCAGCTCTTCAGCGGCCTGTCCACCCCACAGCGCGACCTGGCCTCTTCATCACAAGACCTCACCATAAATGCACGTCAGTGCAGGAGGGAGTCTATGGTGATGCAGGAGTGCGACTTAGCGGCTTTGTCATTGACGAGGACTCAAGATAATGTAGATGAATAACAGCTGAAAAGCCTATTGAGTTAAAGTAACTGCCTGCACCTGCGTCTACTGTCATGTATATCTAACCCGGTTGGCGAGGTCAAAGAATCATTTTCTTTAAGGCATTATTAAAAGGCGTTTAAACACTATAGTTTGGTAATAAGTGATTTTTGACAGAATTTTAAGATTGTATAATAACGTATAGGCCTATAATACAATAGTTTAGGTAAGGTTTTTACGCACGCACACGCACGCACGCACGCACGCACCCACCCACACACCCACACACACACACACACACACACAAATAACTGAAAGCAAAATACATGTTTAGGTAAATTTTGGCCTATAGTAGTCATTATAAGTAGCCACAAGCAAAAATGGTTTGATAGCCAAGTATGTTGTTTATAATTATAAAAATAAAACTTTAATAAAAGATCTTGATTTCATGTCACTTATAGTATAGCTTTTAAATTTTCCACCTTTCTCTATTATTTTCCTTTAAATTCTCCATTCTTTGTCGTTGCACTATCCCTTCCTTCCGTTTCCGTTTTTTTTTTCAGGAAGTTTAATCCTGTCCCCACTTAGCCTACTTCCTCTCTTCCCACGTGTTTTTTACTTTTACATCAATTTCTTCAGTATAATAAGATCCACTCTGCCCTACACATCTCAGCTGATAGGACCAGCTGCTCAACTCATGTTCACCATAGCAACAATAATTCAGTCGCCCAGCAACAGGTTTTACTTTCACCCCACTACCTACTCAGGGACCCCAATCTCCCCACGGCCAACAGTCCAGTGGGTGAATTTTGTAATAAGCCAAGTGATAAAGTGTGATTCTCTTATTTGACATTTGCAGTTTCAGGGCTGATCATAACATTAGGTGGAGAGATGATGTGTTCTGTAATGATCTGATAGTATCTATACACATATAGGGCAATTGTGGCCTAATGGTCAGAGAGTCAGACTCATGACCAGAAGGTTGCCGGTTCGATTCTCAGGGCCGGCGGGTAACGACTGAGGTGCGTTTGAGCAAGGCACCTTGCCCCTACTTGCTCCCCACCACTTGCTGTGCGTGTGTTCACTACTCTCTGATGGGTTAAATGCAGAGGTCACATTTCGGGTATGGGTCACCATACTTGACAAATAGGTCACTTCACTTCATATTTAGTGAGTATTTATTTGTTTACCTGAATAAACTAAAAGTTCTCTGTAAACCCTGCATATGTGATTTTTAATTTTGTGATTTGAGTGTTGTCAGGTTATATCTAAAACTGGCCTCTTTATTCTAGTCAAACCGTAACACACAAACTTTTTTAACAGGTTATCTGTAAAGCAGATGAGCATGTGGCAAGATGTTTTGTGGCTTTAGTTTGTTTGCTGAAACTTGGTTGACAAATTTGTTTATATTCTCATGATGTTTTATTAAGACGTACAGTATAAACGTTCTCTTGTGGTTATATTACACTTGAGATGGTGTCTGTGAGATCACGTGCATTTCTTGCTGCGTTCGGGTTAAATGTGCTGTGATTATTTTGACATTATTTAATCAATTTAGATATAAAAACATTATTATTTTTAATGCAGTATGTGCAGTATCATTTGTTAATCCAGCATCACCGAATTGATCCACATAAGAGGGAATACTAGTAATATATTTTAGCCTGTTGTATTTGACATGGCTAATGGAAATGTGTTTGTATGTAAATGATTACAATAAACAAAATTAGGCCATCAAGTCACGCTTATTAAACAGATGTGTGGCTCCTTCTCACAAAATAGTTGATTGCAATCCATCAACCCCCTCCACATACACAGGATTCTTCCAGCATTGGGAGTCTAATTTATGATCACGCTCATTTGCATTAGTAAATGATGACTAATTAATCAGTTTGGGGCATTTCTCAGATGCAGGAGAAATGTTGTCATGGCATGATTGTGACAATAAGCTGTTTTATATCCTAGAAACAGCTACTGTCATCTAGCAAATTATACCATCGAATTTAGAATTGATCGCCTACAACATTAAAGGAACAAAGAATCAAGAAGTAAAAGTTGAAGTCATACAAATTGCTCCGTCACCAAAACAAATTCCTTGCAAGCATACTTGGCAATAAAGTGCTTTCAGATTCTGATTCGACAAAGTACCATGTATGAATTAGTGGTCAAATATGTTAATCAAAGAACAAAAGAAAATAAATAATCAATGTGATTTTGTAGCTTTAATGAGGATTCTTCTGTATTTCATGTATTTACCAGTTAAGACTGTAAACAGTGTTTGAGAACTTTATTTATTTTCTGTATATTTCCTACCTGTTAGACAGGGCACACTTATTATAATGGGTTTGATTAGTATATTTTTTTGTATAAAGACATCAAATCCAAAGCCAACAATAATAGAACGTTGGCTTTCATAAAATGATGCTGTAAGGAAATGTGTTGTTTCTACATTCATTTGGAGATAAAATGTGAAATTGTTAGAATGTAAAAGTAGGCTATATTTAAAAACATTAGTGGTCAAATATAAAATAATTTAATTATTTTATAATACAACTGCTGAATTTGTGGATTCTACTTGAACAAGTATCTACAACTTGAATTGTTTACATGAATTGCTTTGTTAATCAATAAAGAGTTATCTAACTAAAAATCTATATAATGAGTTTTGTGTTGCCAAAGACAAGAATTTAATGACATAGCCTACACTGTAAAAAATGTCAGTAGATTTAACAGTAAAATACCGTATAAATGCTACAGTATAAAACCGTATTTCATAAAACATGCTAAACCCGTAGAATTTACAGTGGAAAGCTGTAATTAGTTTTACGGAGTAAGACCGTA
>NW_026634434.1:0-2500 GCF_024868665.1 Triplophysa rosa
AGCCTCCTCAATGCAAGTAGCACAACCAACAACTCTAGGCAGTTGAAATGCCAACGCAGGCGGGGGCCCATCCACCGCCCCGACACTGCTTGCCCGTTGCACACGGCACCCCAACCTTGCAGGGAGGCATCCCAAAGGGGACCCCTGTCCGCAAGAAGGTCATGGAGACCAGGTGGTTAGGGTGTGTCGGCAGAAAAGCGTGTGACCATACGCCTGCTGCCGGTGTGCCATGCTCTCCTAGGAACTTGACTCTGCAGCCAGTGTTGGAGCGGTCGTATGTGCATCGACCCGAAGGGGACCCCCCCCCGCCGAGGATGCCATGTATCCCAGGAGCCTCTTGTTACAGGGGTACCGCTGACTGTCTGAGCTTCAGGCAGTTCAACACTGATCGAGCGCGGTAATCAGTCACGCGCCTCTGGGAGGGTGCGGGCTTCCTCGTCGCGTGGCCGCTCGTGAGGACAGAGTCGAGTTCCATACTGAGAAAGAGGATGCTCTGCACCGGGGAGAGCTTGCTCTTTTCTCAGTTGACCTGTAGCCCCACCGATCTAGGTGCCGGAGAACCAGGTCACTGTGTGTACACAACAGATCTCGAGAGTGTGCCAAAACGAGCCAGTCGTCGAGATAGTTAGTACCCGCACACCTCCTTCCCACGGGGAAGGAGGGCGGCTTCCATGACCTTCGTAAAGACTCGTGGAGACAGGGACAGACCGAAGGGGAGGACCATGTACTGATATGCCCGTCCCTCGAACACGAACCGTCGGAACAGCCGATGTCGAGGGAGGATCGAGACATGAACTACGTGTCCTTCAGGTCGACTGCCATGAACCGGTCCTGACACCTGACGAACGTCAGGATGCGCTTCTGCATGATCAACCTGAAAGGCAGCTAAGTGTAGGTGCCTGTTCAGAACACACAGACCCAAGATAGGGCGCAACCCCCCGCCTTTCTTGGGGACAATGAAGTACAGGCTGTAAAACCCGTTGAACATCTCGGCTGGTGAGACGGGCTCGATCACTCCCTTCACCAGAAGGGTGGCGACCTCGGTCCGAAGTACGGAACATCCTAGCCTCTGACTGAGGTACATTGGATGCTGAACTTGGCGAGCGTGAGGCGATTGGATCGCGTAGCCGAGACGGATCGTCTTCTCTAGCCAGTCTGACAGCCTGGGAAGCCGGACAGGCTCCCAGAATGAGACGGAACTAAGGTACGATCTTTTTCATCGTCCCCCGGGGGGTGGTTCGATGGCTAGCAGTATGGATTCCTTGCCGGGGGAGGTTCCCCCGGGGAGGAGATCGGCTCTGCCGTTTTTCCTGCCTGGCGACTGCGCAGCTCAACGCACTGTCTGACTGAGAGTGCTGAGGGCTGGTGTTTATACTCGACATTGCGCTTTGCCATGACGCAACGTCGAGTTTGCCGTTCACCGTCGTGCAGAGGGTGAGAGCGGCTGTGGTAACCCAGAGAGAGAGGAAACTCTCCTTTTTTGAGAGTAAGTGGGCGCCAGCCCCCCGGAGGGGGCCAGCAGATGGAGAGACGGGGCAGGATCCGTCCCTATCCGACTTCCCAGCGATGTGGCTGGGGTCGGGCCCAATGGTAGCATCGATCCCCCTGAGGTGTTCCCATGACGGCCGCTGCGCCGTGTCTGCTGATGGGGCGATGGTCTCCTCTTCGCTGTCTCCTCCAGGGGGGGCCGCCTGAGTGGGAGGCGCCAGAGCTGGAGGGCGTTGAAGAGGACCAGGGCTGCTGGGAAGCAGACAGTGCACGGCACTCGATGACCGAGTTGCGGCACGGAGGACTGCTTCTTACTGTCGAGAACCCTCAGGGGAGGCCGCGTGCGGGTCTCGCGCCCCCCCCGATGGGCGGGGGGTGAGCGGGGCCGCTGCGGCTAGACAATAACACCAACCAGCCCCCCCTTGCGAGACGGGTACGTCGAGAAAGCGGACCTTCTCAGCGTTACTCATCTGCGCAAGGATTGGCCAGAGGAGTTTCTCATGGACCACAAGTGTGGACATCGTCCGACCCAGGGCCCGCGTGGTCACCTTGGTCGCCCATAGAGCGAGGTCGGTGGCGGCGGGGAGTTCCTGCATAAGCGCTGGGTCGGTCTTACCCTCGTGGAGCTCTCTCAACGCCCTGGCCTGGCAGGAGCCATAGCGTGGAGAGAGGAGGCAGCTTGGTCCGCCGCAATGTAAGCTCTCGACACCAGAGATGCCGAGACACCACATGCTTTGGACGGGAGTCTAGGTCGAGCCCCCGTATCCTCCAGCTGTCTCAACCTCGAGGGAAGAGAGGGTGACAGAACTTTGTTTGACGTGAAACGTGCCGGGAAGAGGCGTTCCAGGTCTTACAAAGTTCCTCATGCACCTCCGGTAAACACGGCACTGGGGACGTTCGCGGCTTGGAGCCGCGCTCAAACCCGAGGCGCCATGTAGCCAGCCGCGAGCGCCGGGAGAGGCAGTGCAGGCACTGCAACCCAACACTCACGGCGGCCCGGGAAAGCATGGCC
>NW_026634434.1:5000-85506 GCF_024868665.1 Triplophysa rosa
CTGTACAACATACAGTATCGAAACGTATGAAAATAAACTCATACTAATATTTATTGCCACACTTGAATGGGTAAATTCATTTATTATATTGACCATTCACACACAGGTTGTAGCTTTATTTGTAAACATGACATTAAAATTTATCTGAATTTAATCTGCCGGTTGCTTCGTCTGACGGAAGCGACTGCTATATATTTTATTAACCAATAGTTGGCGCTGTTTTTGACACTTTGACACTCTGACTCTCCGATATTGTTTCTGATTTATCTACACACTTGTGCCATCAAACTTTTGATAAATGCAATATCGCTCTCGGAGTGGCATTACCGCACAGAAAAACAACAATATGTAATTGTCAAAGTTACAGCATATGTCATTTGTAGTAGTAAAACATTCACAGCATACTGTTGTACTCCCAGAATTAACATGAGACAACCGGGTGGTGGTCGCCCACGTGTTTTGACTTACCAGCAGGAGTTGGCTGTGGTGGAAATGGTCAGGGCAAAAAATGACATACGGCTGTCTGAAATCAAGTAGGCTATTGAGAAGAGTGACACCTTTGCCAGTGTGTTATCAATCAGCCACCCAACTATTGCCATTTAAAGAAGTACCAGGTTTCTATGAAACAAATGTAGCTGGTGCCTTTTGAAAGAAACAATGACTGGGTGAAACAACTGCTTTCAGAATATGTTCAGGTACAACACCACTGTATATTTGTGGACTATATCACATGCATCCGTATACCAGTACTAGGATCATACAACACTGAACACCTGATAGCTTTTCTGAATGAGCTTGAGCAGGCCTGTCAGGGTGAAGATGTAAGTTATGTTATCCTGTGAGACAATGTCAGTTTTCACCATGCAGAGCTTGTTCGGGAATGGTTCCGGGCACATCCTCGGATCATGACCCTCTACTTTCCACCATACTCTCCTTTCCTCAACTCAATTGAGGAGTTTTATCTACATGGAGGTGGAAGGTGTATGATCCTCCTTCAAGCCATGGATGAAGCTTGTGGTGATATAACTGCAGAGCAATATCAAGCCTGGATTCATCATGCCAAAAGGTTTTCCCCACGGTGCTTCTTGCACGGTGCACAATGAGGACATTCACTGTGATGTTGATGAAAATGTATGGCTAAATGTTGAAGACCAGATAGAAAATTGTGTATTTCAGGCCTACATTTACATTTTTTTGACATGCAACCACAGTATTGCTGTAAACATTTAAATAAAACACTTTTTCTGCTTTTAAATGTTAATGACTGCTCTTTGATCATATTTTCGTGTTGTATAAACTTTTTTTAAAATAGCGTTTGTCTGAACGTAAGTGTTACATTCGTTGTGATGGCTGTACAGTAGCATTCATGCACACTGTAAAAAGTAATAACTGAATCTACTTAAGAGGATCTTGTAAATTTAACTGATTTTGTAAACTTTGTTGACTTTACTTGATTATGTTGTGTTAAATGAACTTTTAGGTGGATTCGAGGGTTAAACTAAACAATTTAAGTACACTGTACTTTAGAGCATCGAGTGAGTCTTACTAAAGACCTGTTTACCGAATATGGTGCCAAAGGTGTTATTAAAAATAATACATTCCATAGTGAATACAACTAATATATATATATATATATATTACGCACGCACGCAAATGTATGTTCTGATTCTTGTCTTTCTCACAACCAACAACGAATTATCTTAAATAACAACCAATAGTATATAAGCTTATTGCAAGCCCATAATGATCGATATACGTCATCCTCCATTGTATCAGAGTTTGAATTTTATAGGGCCTCTGTAATTAAGTTCCAGCATTAAGTTCCAGCATAGAACGAAACTTAATATGCGTTCATGTATTGTACTCTTTTTGTAACGTATTCAACACATTTTTGATCTCACGTGGCGGAGTCTATGAGCGTGCGCATGCGCAAAGCGAAAGTGCACATGCTAGCACAGGTAACCGCCGTAGCCATTGGAAGACAGCGAGGCAGAGCCGAAGAACTTCACGTCTTCAGGATCTGACAGCACAATTAGGTATGGTGGTGACCTTCTCATGAATCTCATTCTAATCGTGTATTTAGTCGTCATTGTATTGAGCATAATAAATTAAGTAAAAGGGATTACGCGGATAGATGAAGAGGCGCTAGTTTTCCGTCTAGTAACTTAACGTTAACGTTACTCTCTAACCGCCATTTGAGACCAGTGACTAACAAACTAAATTACAAACGTCGATTTTCACCGAATATTTGATTTTATGTACAGTTTGTAAACTATCCTAATCCGTTGGAAGTGTATGGGGCATCAATATTGATATGTAAAAACCGCGCATCTTACTTTGCACGTGATGCTATTTACGAATTATGATTGTTCCATTAATAAGTAATTATTCATTGTAATTATTTTTTCCTGTTTTGTTTTTTAAATTCTGACGACAGATGTTGAAACACTACAGTAGAAAAGAACTGATGGAGAGGGAACCTGCTGTGAAGGATACAGTGGAAAGGTGGCCAGCACTCTTTATGGAGTGTCAGGTTAGTAAATATTCTTGTATTGTATTGGGTTCATATTGTATCATTAACTTGTTCTATAGAAATAAAAGAGCATAAAATGAAATTCATACTTTTACATTTCAGTGAAAAGTGAATGCTTAATTTGCGGATTGTCACTTTTTTAGATTCTGGCAGAGTTCACTCTTATATCTGGCAAAGACCTACAAACCGAATTATTTCTAGAACTGGACCGTTGACATCTCAGAGCCAAAGGGGGAGACATTGGCTCTAAACTTAAGAAGATTCTGCAACAGAATTTCAACATTCAACATTGAAAATAATGTAAGCTCCACAGACTCCCAAGTTCTTTGCATTTGCAAGTGTTGTTTGCTCTGTGTTGTGTGTATGCTATTAAATAATAATTTTAAAAATAATTTTTCAGAAATCTGACATCATTGGGAGACGAACAGCAGTTCTTGATGGCCTTCCACTCCTCCTTGGAGAAGACCCCACTGATTTTTACAAGACATGTATTGTAAGTAGTTTTGTCTGTTTTGTTCTGGTATTATGGGGCTTTGGCACTGCAGGAACGATTTCATAGTTCTGGGAAGATTTGGCGGAAGTACCTTCTTTTTGTTGTTCGCACCGCAGGAACCGGCCGGAATTTTAGTTAGGAGGAACACTTTAGCTCCTTCTCCTAGGCAGGATCTAAACCAGCAGGACGCGAACGATCCGTAACGTAAGCAATCGCTGACAGGCCAAACTTCTGTTGTTGGTTGTTTGTCGTTGTTCAACGGACGCGCTTAAATGACATCGCTGTCGACCGGCTTACGTCACTAAATAGTACCTTTTGCGGTTGCGAATGCGATTGAGGGAAAACTTAGTTCACGAAACTTTGCCTTTAGTAATGCAAATAGTTCTTGAACCAAATATTCCGGACACAGAAACAAAGAATGGAATAAGGAAAAGAGAAATATAAATGAATTATTTAGAAGGGAAGAAAAAAATAGATAAGGCTTTAAGAAAATTAACGTAGAAGACTAAAGAAAAGATGGAATAAGGCTAGAAATTTAGACAAAAGAATAAAGACACAACTAAGATGGGAAAAAATAAGTCAAAGAAAGAACAGAAAAGAGGAGGAAAGTAAAAGAAAAGTAGGACAAAAGAAGGTTAGAAATGACAGACAGAAAGAAAATGAAGTCAAATGTGTTATGGAGAATTAAAACCCACTAGAAATCATGCAGAACAAAATGTAAACGTTTAATCAATTATTTTCAGAAATGCTATTTAGATCACTTTTCAAGTGTCAAATTAGCAGTTTCAGAAGAGGTTTAATTTGTATAGCTGGCCTTCAATTTCTATGATCTTTTTGTATATTTAACCCCTTAACATGCACCAGGCCCATGGGCAGGCCAGAAGGGATCCAACAGAGTTTTGAGGTTTCATCACAAGCTTTTTTAAATACTTTATATATTGGTTAAATATTTGCAAAACCCACATGCAGACGTTAAACATGACTAATGATTTATGGAAAAAAAATGAAAATGAACAAGTTTGGAGATTCCAGGTTTCTGTCGGACAGTGACGATATGTTGTCTTAAAATATGTTGTTAATTATTTTGACTAAATTTTTGTTATGTCATCTTTAGGACTATGATGATGAAGGCAATTCAAGCGGCATATTGACATTGAACCCTAAGGACTGTGAAACCATACCTAACTCGCTGAACCTTGACGCCACATCCACTGCCATCTTTTTGGAAGGTACAAGTCTAATGGAAGAAATCTTACCCAAGCCATGTGCCTCCTTTTTGGGCTCTTTTATGCTCTGAATTTAGAGTACCCTCCAGTAATGAAGAACAACTTTGATTTCATCCAGGCGGTGATTTTGTCACTCGGGCACAAGTCTCTGAAACTTAAAATACTATCTCTGAAACATATTCTAATGCAGTAACGTCACTTTTCTCCAATTCTACATTTAACATTTTGTGAAAAGTTAAAGATGTGAAAAAGTTACATTGATCTTTTATCTTTCCAGAGTGCAATACAGTATGTGCATTTATCTCAGAATTGTTGACTGATGTCAGAAGGACTTGAATGAACATTGTTGTTAATGTTTTATAGAAATAAATGACTTTGTTGTTGTGCCAACGATCTGTTGTCTGTCTTTGTATTAACAACTTAGAGGTTTGAGTACAACTTACTTGAGAAAGTTAAGGTAATCAGTTTCCACACGTTTTTCTAGTAATTTCAACTAGTAGACATGTTGAAATAACTCTTTTATTTAAGTTCTCTGTGTTAAGCTTAACTTAAATCTGTAAGTTAGCTGAACTTGTTTTACTGAGTTTCCTTTACTCAAGTTTTCAGGTAATTTTTGCAAATACAGAAGTTAACTATACAAAGTTGTTGTAAGTTTAATCAACTTAAAAATTATGAATGAATTTACTTGAAAATTCTGAGGTAATCAGTTTCCACAGGTTTTCTAAGTAAACTCAACTCATTACTTTTTACAGTGCAGCAGAGAGGGTGTTTTGAAACCTGTACATTGTATTGTTTGCTACTGAATGAACTGTTTAAAGTCCTAAGTTGAAAGATGGTCTGAGTGTTCTGTTTTGGTGATTAAACCAAATGTTCTCATTAAATATCACAACGATCTTGTGTTTTGAAACAATGATTATGTGGAATGAAAATGTGTGCAACTACAATGAAATCATGAGATCAGGTTGAACGAATGACTAGTGGTGTTACATGTGTGATCAGTTTATAAGAGAGAACAATTTGCCAAAACATGGGAACCCTTTTTAAGGTATCTAGCTAGATAAAACCCGACAAGTTCAGTTAACTCAAAAAAAATAGTTGAAACAGATTACATCGAAAATTTTAAGTCATAGTAACTTAATTTTTTTAAGTTATATTAAATGTCTGTTACTATATAATGTTATGTTATTTTAGCTAGGTATTTTGAGTTTACAGTACATATTTATATTGGGTACAGATAACTTGAACATTTTCATTACTTATAAAATGAAATATTTGCATTCTTACTATCAAATTGCTCATTTTATGTTAACTTAATTTTTTTACATTAATTGGACACTCCTACACTGTTCTAGAATTATAATCCTCCTATAATTTAAAACGTTGTATTTAATTGAAGAAGGCATAATACCCACAGAGACTTCAGTGCAAGTAAGTTGTTTATTAACCAAATACGAAGTTCCAGAAAAATTTGTAATATCTCATAGTTTCAATGTAAACAAATACAAAGTAAAATACTCAGACAAATGAATGTGCCATGTGTAAACATTTGTAAATTGCATCTTGACATTCAACATCAGGATCACTATTTTTAAGTTTTCTAAAACAATTATTTAAAATAACATTTAACTGTAACATGTATTTAAGAACAGTTACATTTTGATAATTACATAAATACAGATGTATTAAGTGTAACACATATTACAAATATTGTAATAGCTTATCTTATTTATAAGTATTTTGTTATGTACACAAAATAAAGCAGAAATGTGTGTACTGCAATGTAAACAGATGCAGAATCTCTCAGCCACATCAATGTACAAGTATCCCATGCGAACATTCAGTCCTTCAATGAGCATCTAGCATTACAACTACTACAATATGAACAATTCTGTAAGAGGTTTAATATACAAAAAAAGGCAAAAGTATGGCAATGTGCAATTGTCTACTGCAAGCAAGCCATCATTTAACTTGCATTTAACCCTAACAACTCTCACATCAACCTGTTTCATTTTCAAACATGGCATCCCTCAACTTAACATCATTAAATTTTTAAACAAAGATAGGGCAATGTGCAAATGCCTAATGCAAGCACACCATTCCACATACACTTTCTGAAAAACATATATAATACACACGGGTAATTGACATGTAAATGTGTCCTATGGTGTGACATTGCAAAGATTTAGAAATAAATAACATGAGAAAGAGTTATCTTTACTGTTAAGAGTTACAAATACCATTAGAGATTAAAAATTATTTTAAATATTTTTTTTCTAAATTTCTGCTGTCATACCATAGAACACATTTAGGATATTTGTCAATGCCAATATATGTATTAGACATATAAACATATTACACAGGTATAAAAAGTGCAAAACAGGACATCATTCAACTTTAACTCGAACACATTAAAACTTCAAAAACAATACCTTTAAAACCCATCTGTTAGATGTTTTACAGCAAGAAAAACAAATGTGCTTACTCAACTGCCAACAGGTCATTTTTCAGACTCAAAACTCTAGGCCTCAACTTTCCATCCTCAACACCCATCAACACCTTTTGGATGAAGTCGAATGTGTTGAGCAGCGTTTTTGGATAGTCAAGGTGCAGGGTGTACGTAAGTGCAAAGAGAATGACAAATGCATCAGCCAGTGTGGAGGACTCAAGAACAATGTCACCCTCTAGCACAACTGCAATCCTCTCTGTGCAGAAAAAATTGGCATCTGATGAAGTTTGATTGATTAGGAGGAGCCCAAGTGGTATATCAATGATGTCCGGGTTCATAAGACAGCATCACCTAAAGACAACAAGAGAAACAATTACCCATTACAAAAAAAATCTTCACTCATTACTTCAAAAAAGACATCACTCTCATGCATATACGGAGGGAGAGCCCGGAGTACAGCAGCACGTCTAACATGGACATCAACTTGATCCTTTAAGTGTGAGAAAAAAAATCATTCAGTATGGATGCTAATCAGTATAGCCTCACAACACTATTCATGAACCAACCATGAGAGTTCAACCAAAGATAATAAGAACCTTTAACAGGCATCAAGAATTGTAACCAACTGACCTGGAGGTCATAAATCCTGAAGAGCTGATCCAGGACTTCAGATGCTTTTCCTGTCCGAGAAGCATTTTCCGATAAAGGCTCTGAAGCCAGGGGGTATTTTGGTCCAGTTGAGCAAAGAAACGATTCTTTAGGTTGACATTTGTCACTCTATGAAACTCAGCACAGATCTGTAATAAAGGTGCATTTAAAACGGTGTATATGTGGCCCAATCTCCAAAAACATTTACAAAAGGAAACATTTCATTTTAGACTATGAACATTTGACACAGCTCAGGAGGATTCTGAGGAGAGTCAGCAGCTTCAACTTGACCCAGCATTGTGGGGCTGTCAGTTTCTGTTAAGATAATATCATTCTTAAAATTTGACACGTGAGCATCAGCATCTGGATGATCCCTACTTTTGTGGGCATTGAAAGAGGTATACACATTACTGCGATAGCGACAGTTTTGCAATGGACAATCCACCATCTCATGTTGTTTTAAATGTGCCCTTAAATGACTGAGAATAGTTTTCCCATTAAATGGCTGCTTGAATCCACATTTAAGACAGATGAAAGAAACACTTTCCATTGGATTCACATCATGCTCCATCCGAGTATGTATTCGTGATAAGTGTATTTTTAATGCATTTACAGTCTGAAATGTGACGACACAGTCATCATAGACACATGGTAATGGACTGACTGAGGAAACACTGCTATGATGTAAACGATAATGTTCCAGTACATGTGCCCTTTTATCAAAGGCAGCAGCACAAAGTCTGCACCTCCAAGCCATTGGATTTTTGCTTAAATGGTTAACAGTACACTGTTCTCATTCACATTTTAGTCACTATATTGCAATGTGTCCATTGTTGTTAATAGTTTTTCAACATACCGCACTTAAAACTCTGTTTGTTGGCCAGCTGCTTCAGCTTTAACCTAAAAAAGTAAGATTTCAAAAGTTAGTTAGTTTGCAATGTTCACAAAAAAAGTGTACAGTCAGCTAATTAAAATGTTAAAAGCTAAAAAAACAGAACAGAAATGTCTCATCTTAATAACACAAGCACTTCCGCATGGACATTGCCAAACTAAAACGGTACTTAAAGCAGTTATCCCTGTGGTACAATAAAAGTTCAAGTAACGTTAACAAACTCCGTAAAAAATATTAAAACAAGCCTATAACTTAAAGGGTAAAATAACGTAATAAAGACAGCTTGTTTTAACATTGATACTCAGGTAAACGTGCCAAGCCGACAAATTCGTTTCAAATGATCTAAATTTACGAAAACAATATAGGGACAACTGAAACCACACATGAGAGCGTGTGTGAACTGCAGCATGATTGACTAGAGTGGCTAACGGCCTCCAATTTATGCATGTTTGTTACCTTGTCATTCCCGCCATAACGTTACTTGATCAAATGTGCGTCACCACAAATTTTAGTTTTTTGTGTCCCGCAAAAAACGCGAACCCCAACTGTGTGACTATGTTTAACAACGATTATGTCATGCCCTCCCTAATTAAATGATTACTGGCTTACTAGTTTGAGATGCACATCACATTTACATGTAAAGGCATAAAACCCATATCCACTTTCAAGACACCAAGTTTACTTCATGCAGATAATTGTACAACGACAGTAAAATATAGTGTTAACAGATTACTTACCAGATTGACGCGCCCAAAACCAAAATCGATATAACAGCAGACAACGTGGTCAAACCAGAGTAAAACTTTGTCCGATGATCTTCGTAAAATTGCTGCATGCTACAACGCATGTCGTCTCAGAAGTATTCACAGAAACTCACACCGTGAAATCTTCCTTTTCGCTATATCTAGGCGATTTTCTCAACTTTTCTCTACAAAAAACCCCGCATCCGAGGCAAGCAGACGAAAATGGCGAACTCTCTCCCAGGTGAAGAAGATGAAGCACGTACGTTGTACGCACATGCGTGTGACGTCAAACGGGATCAAGTTAAACTTTCTGAGTTCAATGACAAAATTCAATTAAAGCGGTTGAGCACTATAAACTTAAAATAAAAAAAATGTACACATGACGCAGAAAATTTGAGACTAATGAACTTTTTACATTTTTTAAGTTATCACAACCTATTTTCTTTATCAAACCTTTACTGTTCGGTTTTACAGTGAGAGGGGGAAGACTTAAGAGGCTTGGGTGAAAGGGATACTGACTCAACATGAGTCGGATCTATGTACCATTCCACTGATTATTATTTTATTTATTACTCTTTTTATTTAAAAAAAATCCAGTCCTCCTCATGTTGGGCATAAAATGCAGACGGAAGTGGATGGGGGGAGGTTAGGGAGGTGTTCTGTGTTCTGTATTAAGATTACTTTAAGTAAAACATATGCATAAGTATTGGATATGTATATCTGCATAGATAATTAGGTGGTACACTTGTATTAGGAGTTAATGTCTGTGTACCTTTGTCTTGATCACGTGTGTGCATGGATGTTTGTGCTCATGTGTATGCATGAGTAGGTATGTGTATGAGTATACAGTATGTACGTGTGTATGAGTTTGCAATGAAAAATTATCTTTGTTTAATTTAGTATGAAGGAGAAATACGGAGACCTTTACTTTCTGTCAAGATTGTCTGTTAAATATTTTTCTCCAATAAAAAGAAAAAAGTTTAGTACTAAGAGTTTTGAAAATGTTAGTTATGAAAATTAATAAAGTTCAGATGCAAAACCCTCAGAGGACTTTTTGTTTCGATGGGCATTTTCATCAGGCTCCTACATTTACTTTTAGCAATACCAAATATTTCAGACCGGGCAAAGTGTGTTATTTAGCGGGTTATGAAGCATATGGAGAGCAGTGTTGAGCACGTTACTATTAAAAAGTAATTAGTTATAGTTACTATTCTCACAAATAGTAATTGAGTAAGACTGAGTTACATCATTTTAAAAGTAACTAATTACCAGGGAATGTAACTATTGCGTTACCTTTTCAAAATGTTAAAATATGTCAAATAACTTGGATGCCTCCAATATTAAATATGTTAAATGAATGAAATGGAAACTAAATAGAATAAATTATTTGAAATAGAAGTAGAAAATTAGACCTTTCCTATCCGAGCATGCTATGCAAGTCCTAGTCCAGGCTCTTGTTCTGTCCAGACTGGACTACTGCAATGCGCTACTGGCTGGACTTCCAGCTTGCACAACCAAATGGAGTGCAAATGTAGGGAAATTATCAATTTTAACTCAAAGGGCGAATACGCACAGTTGAATGCAATTAACTTTGTGTATTCAGTAACATTTACCCAATGCAGCAGAATCAGCAATAACGGCCCCCCTAATACATCCGTCCAGCGAATGATCAGTTGAGTCGTATTCTAACTCTTAAGAGGGACAGTATCCAGGCCTCGGATAGTAACCCTCATCACACGGTACTACTTGAGAGCCGGTAACAAGATTAGCAGTAGAAGTGACTTGCTTGTGAGCAGGTACACAGAATCAAACACACGTGAATACAGGTGAACGTTTATTATCTAAAAACTACGGTGCACTCAAAACATAAAAGTAACATATAACTAACAAAAACATACATTTGTACATTAAAAGAGGAAAGTATGGAAAAGACAAGTAGCATAATGTCGGGTCTAGCACTCTCTATTTTGTCTGTCCTGTCCTCTGTCATTGTTGTGTCGGGCACGTGACTCTGTTTTGACAGCTTGCCACGTGCTTGGAGTTTTTCTTTTGTTCAGGAGTTTTTCCGCCGTGTGGATTTCGGGGTTGTGTGAACTATCTGCCCCGCGGACTGTCTTTTCGATCCACCGATCGTCCGTGCCTTTTACCGGCACTCGTTACAGGCTGGTCATAGACTCATAAGACTGTGGATTGTTCCCTGTTGTTCCCTTCGGGGTTCTGGCCTCTCGCAGGCCGACAGACTCTGCTATCTTTTCCCCCTGGGTCATCTTCCACCACCGGCCGGGCGCTCGAGCCATCTACCTCCTTCGTTCCCACCTGGACTGCTCTCTAGTTTCCCCACTCTGGCGGCATAGTCATTCTCCGCTCCGGCGGTTTTGTTTGGGGTTTGTCTGAGGCATTAATAAACCTTGATTTGTACCCTGCACTTGACTCCTGAGTAATCCCTAACACATAAAGAATTGTAATATTAAATTACTCCTGCACAAAACATCAGTTCTCTCGCAAAAATCACCTTAAGAAGTTAAGGGGCTAACTTAGGCGTGTTGTTGAATGGTTATACTTGCTTTGAATGCTGAGCCAACGAGAACTCCGGTGCATATTGAGAGAGAGAGAGCGCTGATGGATCGCCGTGAGGAAATTCGCCGAGTTCTTCTGAGATCGAAGTGTTCAACGAAGTTTGCCGAAGTGAATTGCCGGACAGTCAATCTCAAAGAGATGAGACAGGTCCCGGGGGAGTTGAACTGCCGAGCTGAGCAAAGAATGAGTATGGTATGAGAAGGATGAGAAGGATGCTGGTCTTAAGCTCATACACGCCACGCCCTCAGCGGGTCAACGGGCAAATGTATAGCAGCCATCGGATAATTCGGAAATTCTTTCTTTGTCTCTCTCTCCACGCCTTATTTACATGTTTATGGCAGGATGCCAAATTGAACTTATTAACTGAAGTTATTATGAAGAGCATATGATGCACGATGGGTTCACATTCTATACATCATTGTGCAGGACACTTAAAGAGACTGATTTCGGTACTAAACATGCCAGTACATGAAGTTACATTTGAGCACACAACAATTCATTAGTCAGCCATTAACTCTAGAAAATGAATACACACAAGATATAGAACAACCTGAACATGTATAAGGTTACAGGTAGACTAGTTAATGTGGGGGGGAATAGCATGCAAGAGGAATATATATATATATATATATATAACAAATTAATCGGATTAATCACACATTTTTTCTGTGATTAATCACGATTAATCGACACACAACAATTTATTTTAAAATATACTTTTACATTTTAATATTTATTTCACATTTTATCTTCATTGATGTAGAACAACATATTTTTTAACAGCATCATTTTATGAAAGCTAACATTTTGATATTAGTATTGTAACTGATGTCTCTATTAAATTGATTATTTTAACATTAATTTAGCCATTCAACAGTATAATTGAGAGCTCATGTAGGAAATTGAAGGACACTTTACAGTCTTTAATGCTAAATTATAAATTAAATGCAGAAGAATTCTCATTAAAGCTATAAAATCACATTGATTTCTTCTTTTATTTTGTTCTTTGATTAACATTAGTGACAGGAGTCACAGCAGCACGTTTAAGAACGTGGCCCCTTTAAGAGCTGTCTTAGTACGCAGAGTAGGTGACCGTCACCGCACTCCCATTTTCACAACTCTTTGCATTCATTTAAGATTTTATTTTACACTTTGAAGTCTGTGCTTAAGAAAATGCTAGACAAAACGGGCTTTCTGACATAATCTTGTGTGGTTTTATCCATTCAAGCACGAAAGAGAACTTAACACGGATGCGCTGTCTGACAGAGATTCACCGACGCAGCCGTTACTGTACACACCAGACTGGACCTCTCGTTGCGTTTTGCTGCGTCCCACAGTTTATAAGCTGTCTATCTTCATTGAACGCCTCAAAGCAACTGTTTCAAATCGCGCTTAAGTGGTTTAAAAGCCTGTACACGAATAAGAGCGTGATTACATAATGTAACGCTAGACAAAGGATGTCAAAACAAACGGATGCTGCGTTAATTGCGATAAATATTTTCTCACGCATTAATTTGAAAAAATTAATCGCATGCGTTAACGTGTTAACGTTGACAGCCCTAATATATATATATACATATATATATACAGTTTGGACAGTTTATTTTGGCTGCTTTTAGGGGATACCCTTTCAAGGTGTGTTGTGTATTGGAAGGTCATCTGGTGTTATCCAGGCCATCTGCTGTCTCTCAACATGGGAGAGGGCTTCGTTCTCCATATTCAGTCCCTTTGAAATTGGGGTTGAGAATTATAAACTGTCCTGCTGGGGTTGAGGTGAGATAACCATTTGGGAGCGATGGTTAATCTTCCCTCTTCCCTCAGAACTTTGGAGCCGAGAGAGTGTTCCGTTTGTCCCCTGCTGCCTCTGGAGTGTGACTCTTAGAGAGAGAGGAACTTTACATGACCCCTTTGATCCAACATGTGGCCAGGCTAAAACTCTACACAAACCTCTACAGATGATCCAGAATGCAGCGGCAAGAGTGGTCTTCAATGAACCGAAGAGAGCGCACATCACCCCTCTCTTCATTAAGTTACATTGGCTCACTATAGTCGCTCGAATAAAATTCAAGACTCTGCTCCTGGCCTACAAGACCACCACTGATTTGGCACTCCCTTATCTTCACTCGCTAATGCAGACTTATGTACCTGCCAGATCCTTACGCTCTGCAAACGAACGACGTCTTGTGGTGCCATCCCAAAAAGGTAAAAAATCTCTCTCACGTACCTTCTCTGTATCGGTTCCACATTTATAGAATGATCTGCCCGCTTCTACAAGCTCAGCAGATTATGTAGCCATCTTTAAGAATCATCTGAAAACACATCTCTTCCATCAACACCTCACCGATCAGTTTTGACTTCTATCTCTTTTATACTCTTTCAAAAAAAAAAACAGCCCTGTATACTGTGGTAGGCTATATGAGACCAGTTTGTTTTTATTGCTTTCATGGACTATGCTCCATTTAGCTTAAACACTCCCAAGAAACTCCAGGACATGGATGATTGGAAAGTTTACTGGATGTCACGGTCCTACCTTCTTGTTTATGAATTCCTAGTGATGTGGCAGGATCGGGACAGAGCCCTTAGGTTTTATGTGAGAAAACCATGAGATGTTTGTTTTTACTTCTCATGTGTTTTCTCGTGTCTTGTCATTGGCCCCGCCCCTCTCATCTCATGTATTGCTTTCCTCCCATGTCTAATGTTCCCCACCTGCCCTCGTTAATTATCCTTCGTTTGTCTTTCCTTTAAATGCCCTCATGTTTCTTTGTCCTAGGCTCGGTCATTGTTTCCAGTACGTCTTGTTACTCGTGTCATGTCCAGCTGTATCACCTGTTCCTGTTTCCCGCTGTTTCGTCCATTGTAGTAAGTGTTAGTTTAGTTTAATCCTTGTCTAAGTTTATGTGAGTCTAGTGTTTAGTCAGTTTACGTCCCTGTTACTTGTTTGATTTTCTTGTTCCTGTGTTTTGCCCCCATCGTGGGTTTTTGTTTTGTGTTCTGTCATTATTTGTAAAATAAACATATCTGTTAACCCCTTCATCCCCGCCTGCCTGCGATTGGGTTCTCTCCCTCGAGATTGTGACAGAATGTCCGAGCCCATAACGAACCCAGCAGGCAGCATGGACGCTATACGTTCCCTCCAGGCTCGTCTCCTCTGTGGCATTCGCCAGGGAACCGGAGACGTAGATGACTACGCGGGCCGGTTCCTCGAAGTCACAGAGGAGACAGTGTTCGGAGAGGAGGAGTTGGTGACGCTTTTCAATGCCGGTCTCAGGGGGCCACTCACGCGTCGGAGATGAGGTCACTGAGACCGCTGGACTTTGATGCAATATGGCTGTATGCCGTGGGTCGATCAGAGTCCAGGGTCTCAGTTCAACCCACCTTTTCATCTCCGCTGGTCGCGATCCCTGAGGGCCGTCCCCTGAAGATCGGGGTTGTGGGCGTCGCCACACCGTCCTCTCCACCCTCAGCAAGCCTCAGCGGGAAGCGGGGGAGGCGAGCGTCCTGGGAGTCCACGTCCGAGGAGTCCCAGCCAGAGCCAGCCGTGCCTTTTGCCTCTTTTCTTCAGCCGACTTCCAGGCGAGTGGCTCGGCTGAAGAAGAAGAGGCAGCGGCGGGCAGCGCGGACTCCACCCCAGCCGGTGCAGCCTGTGTCCAGTCCTGTGTCCAGTCTTGTGTGCAGTCCTGTGTCCAGTCCTGTGTCCAGTCCGGTGCAGCCGGTGTCCAGTCCGGTGCAGCCGGTGTTCAGTCCGGTGCAGCCGGTGTCCAGTCCGGTGCAGACGGTGTCCAGTCCGGTGCAGCCGGCGTCCAGTTCGGTGCAGCCGGCGTCCAGTTCGGTGCAGCCTGCATCCAGTCCGGTGCAGCTGGCGTCCATCCTAGTGTCTAGTCCGGTGATCCAGCCGGCGTACAGTCTGGTGATCCAGCCGGCGTACAGTCTGGTGATCCAGCCGGCGTACAGTCTGGTGATCCAGCCGGCGTCCCAGCCGGTGATCCAGCCGGCATCAAGCGCTGTCCAGTCGGCCTTCCAGCCAGCCTTCCAACTGGCGTCCAGCCTTGTCCCGCCGACGCCCAAGTCGGCGGTCCCCCCCAGCACTTCCCCAAAGTCCCCCAGGACTCCGCGCCCTCGAGCGCAGCCAGGGACTAAGACTGTCCCCCCTTCTCCTCATCCTTTTGGACTGCCCTCTATGAACCCTTGTTTTGCCCCACCCCGCCTCCCATGTTTGTTATTTTTAGTATGCCACCCCAATCCTGTCGTTTTGTATTCTTGTCTGCACCTTGTCTTGTTCACCATGTTTGTCTGGTTTTTGTCCTTGTCGCAGTCTGTCAATTCCTGTTAGTCAACCCCTTGGTGAACACCTGGAGGTGTTCATTAAGGGGGGGGGGCTCTGTCATGGTCCTACCTTCTTGTTTATGAATTCCTAGTCGTGTGGCAGAATCGGGACAGAGCCCTTAGGTTTTATGTGAGAAAACCATGAGTTGTTTGTTTTTACTTCTCATGTGTTTTCTCGTGTCTTGTCATTGGCCCCTCCCCTCTCGTCTCATGCATTGCTTTCTTCCCGTGTCTAATGTTCCCCACCTGCCCTCGTTAATTATACTTCGTTTGTCTTTCCTTTAAATGACCTCATGTTTCTTTGTCCTGGGCTCGGTCATTGTTTCCAGTACGTCTTGTTACTCGTGTCATGTCCAGCTGTATCACCTGTTCCTGTTTCCCGCTGTTTCGTCCATTGTAGTAAGTGTTAGTTTAGTTTAATCCTTGACTAAGTTTATGTAAGTCTGGTGTTTAGTCAGTTTACGTCCCTGTTACTTGTTTGATTTTCTTGTTCCTCTGTTTTGCCCCCATCGTGGGTTTTTGTTTTGTGTTCTGTCATTATTTGTAAAATAAACATATCTGTTAACCCCTTCATCCCTGCCTGCCTGCGATTGGGTTCTTTCCCCTAGTGCCCGTGACAACTGGGCATATTGTGAAACTGCAATACAATACAAATGAGACATACATTGATATTAAATCCAAATACACGTGACAGAAAACAGCACGGATTATCTACACAGCGGTGATCTATATGATAAACGCAATCGAGCTAGTAAACAATCGGCAGTAATAAACATGAAGCTAACTTAGCCACCCACTCTACCGGGATGAAAACAGACACTATCCTAATATTACATGATAACAAAATAAACTACCCTTTCTTTTCTCAAGCGGCACAACACTCCCTGCTTGGGGTCCTTAAAGAGCCCACTTTAATTAACGAATCAGTCTTTGGAGAAAAAAGCAAAACCACTTCTGTAACAGGCCGAGAAAAGGTCTTTCTGGTTCCATCCTTGACAATTTCCACTTGAACTTTCCGAACCAATCAATCTTCTCCTGGAATGTTTTTGTGATGATGCCTTTAGGCCATTGATTTCTCTTAGCTTGATTGTCTTTCAAGAGAACCACCTCTCTGTCTTGGAGATTTGGCCTCTTTCCTTGCCACTTGTGCCGAATCTGTAATGTTTTGAGGTATTCATGTTTCCACCTTTTCCAAAACATGTCTGCTAGGCTCTGAACTTGCTTCCACTCTTCCCTGATGAGATGCGATTCCTCAAAGCTTCCTGACGGAGGAGGAGGTGCAGAAAATTTCTTGAGGGTTAGAAGCATCGCTGGAGTGAGGATTAGAAGCGAATCCGGATCCGATGACACTGGAATGAGCGGTCTAGCATTCATGATTGCGGTTACTTCGGCCATGAAGGTGCTCAAGACTTCATGTGGAAGATGAGACCTTTTCTGCTCAAGCAACATGCAATCCAAAATACGGCGGGCAATGCCAATCAGTCGTTCCCACGCGCCACCCATATGAAACGCGTGGAGCGGGTTGAATACCCAGGAGCAGCTCTGAGTGTCCAAATACTCCTCCACTCTTTTGAAACCTGGATTCGACTGGTCCATCACTGGTTCATGAGATGCGCCGATGAAGTTAGTTCCGCAGTCGGAACGGATCTGCTTTGCGGGGCCCCTGATTGCAAAGAACCTCCTCAAGGCGTTGATAAAACTGCTGGTACTCATGGCTTCAATCACCTCGATGTGGACCGCCCTCGAACACATACAAGAGAACATCACAGCCCATCGTTTAGAGTTGAAGACTCCCCCTCTTGTACGGCGTGAGACAATTTCCCAGGGTCCAAAAACGTCGACACCTACATAGGTGAAAGAAGGTGCTACTTGTAGCCGTTCTGGTGGCAGAGCTGCCATCTGTTGACGTTCCATTTTCCCCCTCAGTCTTCTACAAATGACGCATCTGTGAAGCAAACTGCTGAAGCAGTGTTTAGCTCCCACCAGCCAGAATCCTGCCGCTCAAATGGCACCTTCGGTCAGATGTCTTCCTTGGTGTTTCACTGCTTCGTGATAGTGAGACACAAGCAGGGTAGCTATATGATCCTGGCCAGGAACGATGATGTGATGAACCTTGTTCATACTCAGATCCGACTGCTCAATACGACCTCCTACTCTAATAAGTTGATTTCGGTCCATGATGGGGTGCAGTTTCCAAAGGCTGCTGCTTGGTGGAATTTTGGATCCTGAGTTGTTACACTTAAGTTCCTCCGAATAGCACTCGTTCTGGACGCTCTTCACAATACACGCTTCGGCTTTCAACAACTCTTCCTCTGTAGGTCGACAGACATGCCACCCTTGACATTCATCCTGGGAAGAGTGGGCGAAAGAACGAGCCACGTGGATGAGGTGAGCTATGGCTGTAAGGAGAGTGCTGAACTTGGAGAAGCGTTCGAAGCATTGTGGATGTATCACATCTCTGGTAACATGAGTGAAACTTGCCACCACCTGGGGACGCACTTCAGAGTCGGCGTGAGGGTCGATAAGGTCGTAAGCCTCTTGAAGCTCAGGTGAATGCAAGGATACATCATGAAGAAAGGTTGGCCCTTTGAGCCAAGTTGTGCTGCTAAGCAAGTCTGAAGTCACGGTTCTTGACCCAACGTCAGCTGGGTTGAGGTGCGTTGGGACATACTTCCAAAGCCCAGAACAAGGTGATTGACGGATTCTTTTGATCCTGTTGTGTACGTAGACATAGAATCTCCTTGACTAGTTCTGGATGTATCCCAATACGACCTTGCTATCTGTGTAGTAGGTGATTTTGTCAAACTTTGTGTCCATCGCCGAAACTACCATCTCGGTGATCTCGATGGCGAGTACAGCCGTACAAAGCTCAAGTCTTGGAATAGTTAAATCAGGCTGAGGCACTAACTTCACCTTCCCAAAAACAAAACCAACGTCAGTTTGTTCTTGGTGGCTTGTCACCTTGATGTAGGCTACGGCTGCTATTGCCTTGACCGATGCATCTGCGAAGATACAAAGTTCTCTTCTTAAAGCGCCTGCAGTGGAGAATGACGTATAAGGGTGTGGTATCTGGAGTCCCTCCAGATCTCGGAGTGACCTTTTCCATCTAGTCCATTCAGTCTCCATGTCTTTGGGAAGAGGTGTATCCCAATCCTCTGCTTGCTTAGTCAGTTCTCTGAGTATGAGTCTTCCATGAACCGTGATGGGTGCGAGGAATCCTAGAGGATAGTAGAGGCTGTTCAAGGTCGAAAGCACTCCTCTTCGAGTGAATGGCTTCTGGTCATCTTCGATTCGAAACATGAATATATCTGTGCGCATGTTCCAGAACAATCCGAGGCTACGTTGTATTGGCAGATCATCAACGGAGAGATCTAGGCTGTTGACGTACTTGGTGCGATGTTCAAATGGAAACGCTTCGATGACTGCCGGTCAATTTGAGGCAATTTTGTGTTGCCTGAGGTTAGAAGTTGCAAGCATCCTCTGTGCTCGCCTTAGGATGCTGATGGCTTCTTCCTCATTGCTGAAGGACTTCAAAGCATCGTCAACATAGAACTCGCGTTCGATGAATCTTCTTGCATCACTACCACAGTTTGCTTCTGCTTCCTTAGCTGCCCGTTGCAGACCATACACAGCAACGGCAGGAGAGGGAATATTCCCAAAAAGGTGAACTCGCATTCCCTTTCTGTCGGTCTCTCGACGTTGTGTCGAACCGACAGAATGGGGTTTGTCTTGAGAACCTATCATCTTCTGAGTATTTAGAAAAGGCCAATGAAAATTGGCGAATGAAATTTGCATGCCGGGCTCCTCCCCGGATGTCCCGGTATAAGAGGGAAGCCGGCGTGCTCATTCATTCACCTTTTGTTCTTCAGAGCCTACGCATCTGGTGAGCTTCTCTACGATCTGGATGATCTTTCTTTCTGCTGGAATCTACGACATGGACAACGGACGGTCCTTTCCTGCAGTGACTCTCCCCTGGGCGTCTCGGCAGTTCCGGAGGTGTTCGAGCAATATCCTTTTCTAAAAGAGCAAATTTCTCCAGCGTGGCTTGTCCCGCTGTTCTCATGGGTGCAACACACTCATCGAGGAGGGGGACGGACACAATGCCTGCTTCCAGTACGCTGGGGCAGACGTTGTGGATACGTCCTGCCCGCACTGCGGGCGGTGACGATTCAGACGTTGCGTCACAGGTGGCTGTGTTCCCACGGGACTCAGCCACCACCTCGTTTGCTCCCCGTTCCGTGGCGGCAGGACTACGGCCCTGCCGTCCGCTATGGCAAGCAGCGAGGGTGATATGAGGATTACTGTGAGCGATAATCCGCCAGCCACGGCTCACGGACCGTTCACACCTCATTTTGCTTGTCTGACCGTTCCCCAAAAAAGACGGTCCGCCGTCTTATTCCTCAATCACGTATTCGGACACGATGCGTGATGATGAGATGTCTCTTGCAGCATCGGGGGGTGACGTACTGCCATCCGACTCCGACGATTCCTCGGGCTCCCTCCCTCGGGGGGTCGAGCCCAGGAAGAAGCGGACGTCGAAATGTCAGCCATGCTTTCCCGGGCCGCCGTGAGTGTTGGGTTGCAGTGCCCGCACTGCCTCTCCCGGCGCTCGCGGCTGGCTACATGGCGCCTCGGGTTTGAGCGCGGCTCCAAGCCGCGCCCGCCCCCAGTGCCGTGTTTACCGGAAGTGCATGAGGAACTTTGTAAGACCTGAAACGCCCCTTTCCGGCACGTTTCACGTCAAACAAAGTTCTGTCACCCTCTCTTCCCTCGAGGTTGAGACAGCTGGAGGATGCATCGGTGTCCCCAGGTGGAGTTGCCGCCGCGGTGCACTCGTGCCCGTAGGTGGCGGCCACCTGGGGGGGCTCGACCTAGACTCCCGTCCAAAGCATGTGGTGTCTCGGCATCTCTGGTGTCGAGAGCTTACATTGCGGCGGACCAGGCTGCCTCCTCTCTCCACGCTATGGCTCCTGCCAGGCCAGGGCGTTGAGAGAGCTCCACGAGGGTAAGACTGACCCAGCGCTTATGAAGGAACTCCTCTCCGTCACCGACCTCGCTCTACGGGCGACCAAGGTGACCACGGGGGCCCTGGGTCGGACGATGTCCACACTTGTGGTCCATGAGGAACTCCTCTGGCCGATACTTGCGCAGATGAGTAACGCTGAGAAGGTCCGCTTTCTCGACGTACCCGTCTCGCAAGGGGGGGCTGGTTGGTGTTACTGTGGAGGGTTCTCGACAGTAAAAAGCAGTCCTCCGTGCCGCAACTCGGTCGCCTCGGCCGTCGAGTCCCGTGCACTGTCTGCTTCCCAGCAGCCCTGGTCCTCTTCAACGCCCTCCAGTGACATGGAGGAGACAGCGAAGAGGAGACCATCGCCCCATCAGCAGCCGCGGGCAGCGGCTGTCATGGGATCACCTCAGGGGGATCGAGGCTACCATTGGGCCCGACCCCAGCCACAGCGCTGGTAGGTCGGATAGGGACGGTTCCTGCCCCGTCCCTCCATCTGCTGGCCCCCTCTGGGGGGCTGGCGCCCACTTACTCTCAAAAAGGAGAGTTTCCTCTCTTTCTGGGTTACCTCAGCTGCTCTCACCCTCTGCACCATGGTGAACGGCAAACTCGACGTTGCGTCATAGCAAAGCGCAATGTCGAGTATAAACACCAGCCCTCAGCACTCTCAGTCAGACAGTGCGTTGAGCTGCGCAGTCGCCAGGCAGGAAATATGGCAGAGCCGATCTCCTCCCCGGGGGGCCTCCCCTGGCAAGGAATCCATACTGCTAGCCATCGAACCACCCTCCGCGGGGGCGATGAAGCAGATCAAGCTCGAGTCCCCTGTCACAGTTCTGGGAGCACCCAGACTGTCAGGCGGGCTGAGGAAGACGATCCGTCTCGGCTACGCGATTCAGTCGCTATACGTCCGCCCAAGTTCCGGGATGTCCTTTTACCTCAGGCAGAGGCAGGGATGCCCCCGTACTTCGGGCGGAGGTCGCCTCCCTTCTGGTGAAGGGAGCGATCGAGCCCGTCCCACCGGCCGAGGTGTTCAGCGGGTTTTACAGCCCGTACTTCATTGTCCCTAAGAAAAAAAGCGGAGGGTTGCGCCCTATCTTGGGTCTGTGTGTTCTGAACAGGCACCTACACTAGCTGCCTTTCAGGATGGTCACGCAGAAGCGCATCCTGGCGTCCGTCAGGCGTCAGGACTGGTTCATGGCAATCGACCTGAAGGACGCGTACTTTCATGTCTCGATCCTCCCTCGACTTCGGCCGTTCCGACAGTTCGCGTTCGAGGGACGGGCATATCAGTACAGGGTCCTCCCCTTCGGTCTGTCCTTGTCTCCACGAGTCTTTACGAAGGTCATGGAAGCCGCCCTCCTTCCCCGCGAGGACTAGCGCGCCCGGTCAGTGTTGAACTGCCTGAGATCAGACAGTCAGCGGTCCCCCTGTAACAGGAGGCTCCTGGGATTCATGGCATCCTCGGCGGGGGTGGCCTCCCCTCGGGTCGATGCATATACGACCGCTCCAACACTGTCGGCAGAGTCAAGTTCCTTGGAGAGCGTGGTACACCGGCAGCAGGCGTTGGTCACACGCTTTTCTGCCGACACACCCTAAGGGGTGCCGTGTGCAATGGGCAAGCAGTGTCGGGGCGGTGGACGGGCCCCCGCCTGCATTGGCATTCAACTGCCTAGAGTTGTGGGTTGTGCTACTTGCATTGAGGGACTTCCTCTCGTGCAGGGAAGCACGTGCTGGTTTGGTTGGACAGCACAGCTGCTGTGGCGTATTCTTCACTCACAGCAGCTAACATGACTCGCCCGACGCCTCCTCCTCTGGAGTCAGCAGGTGATCAGCTCCCTGCGAGCCACACACATCCCAGGCATCCTGAACCAGACAGCCGATGTGCTCTCTCATCAGTTGACGCCTTGCGGAGAGTGGCGACTCCCTCCCCGCGCAGCCGGCTCATTTGGGGGCAGTTTAGCCAGGCACAGGTGGTCCTGTTGTCTCCCCGAACTCCTCCCATTGTCCGCTTGGGCACTCCCTGTCCGAGGTACCCTCGGCACGGATGCCCTTGCGCACAGCTGGCCGCGGGACAAGCGGAAGTACGCTTCCCCCCAGTGAGCCTCATTGCACAGGGCCTGTGCAAGGCCAGGGAAGAGGAGCATCAAGTGGTACTAGTTACGCCCCTTCGGCCTAACCAGGACTTGGTTCTCGGAGCTGAGGCTCTGACAACAACTCCCCCCTGGCCGCTCCCCCTGGCGGACAGCTTCCCCAGGGGAAGGGGCACGTTACGGCATCCCAGGCAAAACCTGGTCTCCATGTCTGGACGGGACGAGGAGATCCTGAGTGACCCACCCCCAGTCCGGTTGGGACGTCACTCAGGCTAGGGCTTCGGCCACTGGGCGGCTATACGCCCATAGGTGGCGCCTCTTCTCGTCCTGGTGCTCTTCTCGGTGAGAAGACCCGCGGAGTTGCTCGGTCGGGTACGGGCTGTACCGTCCTCAAAAGAGACGGGGGAGTAACCTCTCCCCCTCCACACTGGGAATGTATGTAGCCGCTACGGCTGCTCATCATGACCCGAGTGCTGGGAAGCCTCTGGGACAGCACGACCTGGTCATTAGGTTCCTAAGGGGCGCGAGAGGGTGACCACCTTATCCGCGCTCCGTACCCTCTTGCGACCTAGGTGGCGGGCCTCAAGAGGCCCCGCTCCCTTCGAGCCTCTCGGGGTTACCGCTCTTTCTCAGTCTTGATAAAGACGGTGTTCCGCATTGCGCTCACCTCCAAGAGGGTAGGGGATCTACAAGCACTCTCCGTGTCCGCAGATTGCCTAGAACTCGGGGCCAGGATTCTCACGTTATCTGAGACCCCGCCCCGGCTACGTGCCCAAGGTTCCCACCACTCTCCCGAGAGACCAAGTGGTGAACCTGCAGGCGCTCCCCACCGGGGAGGAAGACCCAACCTATCCGTGCTATGTCCAGTACGCGCACGGCGCCTCTACTTGGACCGCACGCAGAGCCCAGAAGCTCTGAGCAGCTCTTTGTCTGTTTCGGAGGTCAGCAGGAGGGCTGTCTCCAAACAGAGGCTGGCGCACTGGATCGTGGATGCCCTCGTTAGGGCATACCGATCTTTTTTCCTGCCCGTTGGGGGTGAGGCACACCCCTCGTGGCTGGCTCAGGGGCCTCTCTGGCAGACATCGTGGCTGCTGGGCAGAACTCGTAGGCTATACTGCGCGGAACCGGTGTCAGACCCGCATCCTGGCAAGGTGTGGGACCGGCAGCCGGTAGGGCGTACGCCTGCGGAAGCCCTTCCCCCTCCGGGGGGAGCAGTGGCGATCCCGCCTCACTTCTTTCCCCTCGGGTAAAGAACAGGCATTCCATCCATCACTAAGCACCCTTCCAGGGGACAGGCTGGGCAGAGCAGCCCTGCCCCTTTAGGCCGGGGAACAGTTGAGTTATTCCCACATAGCTCTAACCGGACCTAGTGCTCCAGACGTGGTAACCCCCCCTCCGTGGGCTGTTCCGTCTGATGTATCCTCATGAATGGTTCCCACCTTGGCAACCCATGACCTCCCCAGGTGGACTCCCACCTTGCGGTTAACTCCTGCAGTCCGCACATTCCTCCCATGAGTTCTCCCCTGATGGTGAGACCATGTGGTGTCTCCACTAATTCCTCCCTACGGTAGGTAGTGGCCTCTGCAGCGTTTTTCCCCCCCAGGGGGGAATAATGCTTACCCAGTGGCCCGTACGGTGCCGGGCGGCTTCTCGCCATTTAGAGAATCAGGCCTCCGCCCGTGACGGCCGGCGTTAGGGGGCTTCCCAACTTTTTGTGGAAAGCTCTGGGTCCCCCTTCCTCTCCACTGGAGGGAAGTTAGGTAAATGTGGACAATTGTCCTTCATATAGATTGCCATCGGTCGATCTGTCTAGGCGAGACGAAGGGCCGTATACTGATTTGTGACGCCAAATTCTCGCTCTATTTGATTTTTCTATCTTAGGTTTTTGATTTTGTTTTTTTTTTTTTTTTTTTTTTTTATATTAATTTTTCTTTTTTTTTTTTTTCTGTTTTTTAGGTTTTTTTTATTTTATTCATTCTTTTTTTTTTTTTTTATTTTAATTTTTTTTTTTTTTTCTTTTTTTTATTTTTTTCTTTTTTTTTTTTTTTTTTTTTATTTTTTTGATTTTTTGTTTTTTTTTTTTTTTCTTGATTATTTTTTTTTTCTTTTTTTTTTTTTTTTTATGTTTTTTTTTTTTTTTTTTTTTTTTTTTTTTTGTTTTGTTTTGTTGTTTTCTTTTTTTATTTTTTTCGTTTTTTTTTTTTTTTTTTTGTTTTGTTTTTTTTTTTTTTATTTTGTTTCTTTTTTTTTGTTTTTTTGTTGTTTTCTTTTTTTTTGTTTTCTTTTCCTTTTATTTTTTTTTTCCGGAGAGGCATCGTACGGACACCACAAGGGGTGGCAAAGTGCTGCGGGCATGGACCCTCACGCCACAAAATGCTCTATTCATCCCCTCACCACCTAATCTTCATCACCGCGATCCACGAGGAGTTTCGTCCCCCTGACCACCTAATCTCTGCCATAGTCTTCCTCACGTCCGCAGCGCGCCTAGACTTGCTAGTTTGCTGCCCCTTGCTGCCTATTCGTGGCGCGACACCCAAAAGATGCCAAAACGTCTCGCTCGCCACCCTTGCAGTCCGCAGAGCGCCTAGAGTTGGTAGATTGCTGCCCCTTGCTGCCTATGCGTGGCGCAGACACCCAAAAGATGCCAAAACGTCTCGCTCGCCACCCTTGCGTCCGCAGAGCCCTAGAGTTGGTAGTTGCTGCCCCTTGCTGCCTATGCGTGGCGCGACATCCAAAAGATAGCCAAAATCGTCTCCTCGCCGCCTTCTTTCTTTTTTCTCTCCCTCACGGCCGTGGCCCCCCTAGAGGAGCCGGGCGTCCTTTCGTGACCTTGCTCGTTTCGTGCTTAGGGGAGGTTTCCGTCAGAAAGACGTCGGATACCTGAGCCAACGCGCGAGGGGGTTTGCGGGCCCATAGAGACCACTAGAGGCGGGAGATGTATGTAAAATAAGAAAAAATATTTAAGTTCACTTCCCGACCAAGCCCTATCGGTATGACGTCGAGAGTCACGTGACGCAACTTTCTGTAATTTTCCGGGCTCCTGGGGCCTCCGCGGCCCGTATGGGAGCCTCTGACACCTGCAACATATCCTATTTCTCTCATAGGTGGCTATCGTACAGAGACCCCCGAACGGCCCCGGGGACTCCGAATGACCCCGATTCAAATTCTGTAGCTGCTCGCTGCCCCCTCATTCGGTTCCCAAAGTTTGAAGACGGTACGGCCTCGTTATGTCCTATATTGCACGTTTTGGGGACGTTGTGGCCGTTTATTTTTCTGGAATATTTTTTTGATTTTTTTTCGAGCACTTTCCGTACACCGAGGGGTACGGGCTTCGAATATGTGATGCGAGAGGGTGTGACGAACTTGCATTCGAAGCCCCAAGGTTTTTCTACAAAAATAAAGCAGAATTTTGTTGAAAATGCTGGTCAGAGGTTTATTTCTGTGAAAAGTGCATTTGTATAACACGTGAGCATTTTGACAGCCTGAAGTGTGCAATATACCAATATGGGATGCTTCTAGGATACATATCTGTAGGTTTGTCATACAAAAGCTGTTTACAGTCTTAAAAATTGACCTTTTACAGTCACATGGCCCATAGAGATCAATGCGAGGGAGAGAGACGTCTGAAAAATAATAAAAAATACTTAATTTCATAGCCCGACCTAGCCCTATCGGTATGTCGTCGAGAGCCACGTGACGCAACTTTCTGTTAGGTTTCGGGCTCCTGGGGCCTCCGCGGCCAGTACGGGAGCCTCTGACACCTGCAACATATCCTATTTCTCTCATAGGTGGCTATCGTACAGAGACCCCCGAACGGCCCCGGGGACTCCGAATGACCCCGATTCAAATTCTGTAGCTGCTCGCTGCCCCCTCATTCGGTTCCCAAAGTTTGAAGATGGTACGGCCTCGTTATGTCCTATATTGCACGTTTTGGGGACGTTGTGGGCCGTTTATTTTTCGGAATATTTTTCGTGATTTTTTTTCTATCACTTGCCGTACAGCGAGGGGTACGGGCTTCGGATATGTGGTGCGTGAGGGTGCGTCGAACTAGCATTCGAAGCCCCGAGATTTTTGTACAAGAATAAAGCAGTTTTTTGCTGAAAATGCTGGTGAGAGACTAATTTCTGTGAAAAGTGCGTTTGTATGCAAAATAAGCATTTTAATAGCCTGAGGTGTGCAATATACCAATATGGGGTGCTTCTAGGATACATAGCTGTAGGTTTGTCATACAAAAGCTGTTTACAGTCTTAAAAATGGACAGTTTACAGTATTGTCCACTGTAAGCCTACGAGGCTACTGTCAAATAAGTTATGACTGGTACTTCCTGTGGTCACAGGAAGTCCCACACGTAACACTTTTGGCGTGGCTCCCATAGGTAGCTAATGTACACACCATTTTTAAGCTTCTGGAGCATATCTATGAGCCTTAATGCACGTCATTGTGAAGGGCTGTGACTCTCATACACTCTACTGTTGGCTAAAGCTATATAACTCCTTACTTAGGATTATAATGACCCTTAATAGACTTTGTCCATCATTTACCTATAAGGGCCCCATAAGATAAGTTACGACTGGGACTTCCTGTGGTCACAGGAAGTCCCACACGTAACACTTTTAGCGTGGCTCCCATAGGTAGCTAATGGACACACAATTTTTAAGCATCCAAAGCACATCTATGAGCCTTAATGCACGTCATTGTGAGGGGCAAAGCCTCTCATGAACTCTGCTGTAGGTTAAAGCTATATACGTACTTACTTAGGCTTATAATGACCCTTAATAGGCTTTGTCCATTATTTACCTATGAGGGCCCCATAAGATAAGTTACGACTGGGACTTCCTGTGGTCACAGGAAGTCCCACACGTAACACTTTTGGCGCGGCTCCCATAGGTAGCTAATGCACACACCATTTTTAAGCCTCTGGGGCACATCTATGAACCTTAATGCACGTCATTGTGAAGGGCTGTGACTCTCATACACTCTACTGTTGGCTAAAGCTATATAACTCCTTTCTTAGGCTTATAATGACCCTTAATAGGCTTTGGCCATTATTTACCTATGAGGGTCCCATTAAATAAGTTACACATGTATGTGAGCCAAATCAAATAAATCACACATGTATATACCATTTTGAGCATAATAACCATGTTACAAAGCTGTAATAAACAGTTAATTGCCAAACTGAGTCACACACACTTTTGGAACGGCCTCCCATAGGTAGCTAATGGACACACCATTTTTAAGCATCCAAAGCACATCTATGAGCCTTAATGCACGTCATTGTGAAGGACTAATCCTCTCATACACTCTACTGTTGGTTAAAGCTGTATAACTTCTTACTGAGGCTTATAATGACCCTTAATAGGCTTTGGCCATTATTTACCTATGAGGGTCCCATTAAATAAGTTACACATGTATTGTCATTTTGAGCATAATAACCATGTTACAAAGCTGTAATAAACAGGTAATTGCCAAACTGAGTCACACACACTTTTGGAACGGCCACCCATAGGTAGCTAATGGACACACCATTTTTAAGCCTCTGGAGCACATCTATGAGCCTTAATGCACGTCATTGTGAAGGGCTAAGCCTCTCATACACTCTACTGTTGGCTAAAGCTATAGAACTCCTTACTTAGGCTTATAATGACCCTTAATAGGCTTTGTCCATTATTTACCTATGAGGGTCCCATTAAATAAGTTACACATGTATGTGAGCCAAATCAAATAAGTCACACATGTATATACCATTTTGAGCATAATATCCATGTTACAAAGCTGTAATAAACAGGTAATTGCCAAACGGAGTCTCACACACTTTTGGAACGGCTCCCATAGGTAGCTAATGGACACACCATTTTTAAACCTCTGGAGCACATCTATGAGCCTTAATGCACGTCATTGTGAAGGACTAAGCCTCTCATACACTCTACTGATGGTTTAAGCTGGATAAATCATTGCCAAAGCAAACGAGACCACTGACAGGGGTCTTACTCTGTCTACCTAATTTTGGGCCCTTCGAATGAATCACAGATGTGAGAAAACATTGTGTCGATGCACACCGGCGCTTTTATGTGCACGTTCGACTCGAAAGTCAAAGAAAAGGGCTTTGGGCTGTTTAAGCGTCTGTCGCACAGCCACTGGGCTCAAATGAGGCAGTCATATCCGAGACGGGGTCCCCCGGGGCGCCGGGTGGAGACCGGGTCTTCGGGCAGGCTTCGGGGGCGTCGGGCAGGCCTCCCTCAAGTTTAGGCTGCAAGGGGAACGCGTAGGCGTTCTGAGGATGGAGGCGTGGCCAGCGGGAAGCACCGCCCAAAATAGGTTACAAGGGGCACGCGTAGGCCTCTCGTGTACGTCGGGGTCCGGAGCCGGCCCGTAGGCTGCAAGGGGGTTGCATAGGCGCTCTTCGGGAGGCCCGGTCGCAACCTGATCGGCACGCGCGGCTTAGGATAGGACCGTACGTCGAGTTGCCCCTCTCGTGGTTCTGCCCGAGAGAGCGCCTAACCCTTCGTTCCGTGACTCAAAAATTAGGCACTTTGGGCATTTTTCTGGGGTCCCCCGGGCATCGCCGCCGCCCCATGACGCTTCCGTTCGATCGCGGGCGCTCTCCCCTTCGTTTCGGCACCGCCGGGCGACCTGGGAAAAATTTGGGGTCGTCGGCGCGCAGCGTCCATAACTAACCGTCCGGCGCGTGTCGACTAAGTTACACAATACGTTTGATGGCCTTAGGCATGGAAGGTCATAATTTCACGCTAGCGTGTTCGTCTGACTCGCCCAGGCCAGTCAACGTCGCTCCGCAGAGATTGTGACGCAGCTCAGTGCTGTGGCGTTTTCCATAGGAACCCCATTCTGTCGGTTCGACACAACGTCGAGAGACCGACAGAAAGGGAACGTCTTGGTTACGGATGTAACCTCGGTTCCCTGATGGAGGGAACGAGACGTTGTGTCCCTCATGCCACAACACTGGCCGCCCCACCCCAGGAGGATGCTTAGGCTCCTCAGACCAAAGGTGAATGAATGAGCACGCCGGCTTCCCTCTTATACCCGGACATCCGGGGAGGAGCCCGGCATGCAAATTTCATTCGCCAATTTTCATTGGCCTTTTCTAAATACTCAGAAGATGATAGGTTCTCAAAACAAACCCCATTCTGTCGGTTCGACACAACGTCTCGTTCCCTCCATCAGGGAACCGAGGTTACATCCGTAACAAAGACGATTTCGTCGAGGTGTTCCCATGCCATGCGCAATCCACTTGCTGGATCCTTAATGTTGACTGTTTTAATTCTTCTTACTTGTTCTGTCGACTTTATTCCTAGTTACTTGGTGAGCAGGTCGAGTTCTCCTGCTGCAGACAGGTCTAGATCAGCGATAGCGTTCAGGAACGATGTTTTCCAGGCCCAATAGTTCATTGGATGGTCATCATATGCGGTTAGACCCGACGTCAACAGGCTGCTACGAGCTAGGTATCTGATGTGATCTCCAGTGGACGTAGAATGGTCATAGCTACCTCCATAAGGTGTCTTGTGAGCATGCGTGCGCGCAGGAGGTGAAGGATCTGCTTTGACGTTCTGTTGCGAATGACTCCCACCATGCTGAAGAACTGGGAAAGAGTTAAGCGCTTGCTTATAGCTTTGTTTTTGCGGCACTCTGCTGGTCTGAGGAGCTTGATGTGGCTTAATGTCTGCGGAAGCAGCGGCTTGATTTTGACTCTCACCGAGTGGGTGAGGCGTTGAGAAGATGGCATCATTAAGTTGAGAATGCGGAGGATGCCGCGTTGGCGAAGCACAGTCACTACCTCTTCTGACTGATAAACCTCTGTTGCATAGGCTGGCTTGTACCGACACATAAGCGGCGACTCGCTGTTCTTTGACCGATTGAGGAACCTGGTTGCTAGCCTTACTGCATACTTCAAACCCCATAACTTGAAGACCGGCCACGAGGGCATTCGCCTCTGCTATGGCAGCATCCTTTTCTTTCTCATCATTTAAAGCATCAAGATTAGCTTGAACACGAGCCTGCTCTACTTTAAGTTCGATTTCCTTCTGCGTCTGTGCTGCTCTAGCTTGCGCTGCTTCAGCCTTTGCCTTTGCCATGGCGACAGCCATACTAATCTTCGAGCTGGACGATGTACCAGATGAACGACTGCTTCTTGAATGCACAGTCTCAGACTGGATATGTTCGTTCCCTTTCCCACTGTTGCTTTGTTGTGACATTGTAACTCACTGCGTTGTCAATAACAGGAGAAGAAATTATTGCGTAGCTGACAGGGCGCTCTAACGTTATCTCTTGATATTGAATTGCTTCGTAGGATGGCGATCCTTGTGACCCTTGTTTGCTGTGTCAACGCCTTTTCACTTTCATGGACTATGCTCCATTCAGCTTAAACACTCCCAAGAAACTCCAGAACACAGATGATTGGATTCCATAAAGTTTACTGGGCATATTGTGAAACTGCAATACAATACAAATGAGATATACATTGATATTAAATCCAAATACAAGTGACAGAAAACAGCACGGATTATCTACACAGCGGTGATCTATATGATAAACGCAATCGAGCTAGTAAACAATCGGCAGTAATAAACACGAAGCTAACTTAGCCACCAACTCTACCGGGATGAAAATAGACACTATCCTAATATTACATGATAAGAAATACTCACAGACGTTGCTTCAACAAAAAGGGAAGAGGAAAAGGCAATCGCTCGAGAAACGGATGACTGGGAGAACTTGCACGCTGCTGCGACTGACTACCGCATAGCGATCGACTTCCTGATTCGTGACGTGCGCCGGTACTACGTCACTATAGTTACGAAGACAAACAGATCACGCTGTACTGCTGGAACAAAATAAAATACCCTTTCTTTTCTCAAGCGGCACAACAATTGCACTTATGCTTTTTGTTGTCCTTATGTTGTTTCAATTGCTTCCATTGTTTCCCTCATCTGTAAGTCACTTTGGATAAAAGCGTCTGCTAAATAACTAAATGTAAAATGTAAATGTGTTTGTGTAAAACATTGTACACTAAGCTACACGAGTTTAATGTTGCTGTGGGTCAATGTTAGAGACACTTATTAAATTAAATATTTTATATATCAATATATTATTATTGTAAATATTATCATGTAAGGTTGGACCAGAGACATAATTCTTCTCCTGAGAAACAAAGAACATTTCTAAGCACAGTGAGGAACCTAGGCCAAAAGGGTGCCCCTACCTGAAAGAACAATGCACCGATGCCTGATCAAATATCATCTTCTCGGGAAAAGGACATAGAGCATCTCTCAGTACAGTGGGAGACCTGAGCCAAAAGGACACCTTCCTTTGAGAAACAACGGACTCCCTCCAGTACAACAAACTCCCTACTGAGATAACATCTACATCTTAAACGACGCATACCAGTGAATCACAGATGCAGACCTCACCCTGCACCCCCAACTGTTCCTTTCCTCCCCTCTCACTCAACGCAGGACACCCAAAAGCTCTAAGGACCGTACACAAGAAAAGAACACGGCACATACACAAAAAACATACACATGTGTTGGTATCATCCAAAAGTCTCAGTGCAACTGGTACAATGGTCTCACTCCCATAACAACAGAATGTAATGACAAAGTTTTGTGAGAACTTAACAAACTTCCCTCAGTGCTGGAACATTTCTCACACATTTGGTAACTTTCACCAATCACCTACTGTATGCAGATTAAGTACAGCCCCAGGGATCACAAAACCCAATCACAGCCAAATTCCTAACTCTAAAGAATATTTCCATAAAGCTTTGTTCTGGTTTGGTATTTAAGGGAGGTTGACAAAAATATCAGGGAATCTGTAGCCAGATCTCCAGCACAAATTCCTGTGTGTCGTCTCTTGCCAGGTATGCAACATTGAATTTCTTTTTGCTTTATTTCTTATGATTTTCTATTATTTGTTATTGAATTATATTGATTGCCTATTGATTATTGAATTGAATCTTGAATTGGATTTTGAATTATGCTTCCCTTACCTGGCTAATAAATTGTTATGTTTGAATTCATTCTGTATTGTTCTGAGTTTATAAACTTTAGTAGATCACGCTATATCCTTTGTTACCGCAAATCTACGTTCAGGTTAGTGACGGACTAGAATCCTGTATTAGGTGGAGCATTGGGGCACGCCAGCTGAGATTTTAGAGCTCCGGCTAACTACTTGGCATTAGTTTAAGTGTAATTAGACCGTAGGGGCTAATGTTTCCGTTTAGAACAGCACATATGTTGTCTGATCAATCTAAATAGGGTAAGTCTCAAACCTCTGGTTATTGTAATATTATTCTAACTAAGTGTACATAGGAAACTATGGCATGATTATATAAAGCTACCGTCAGAGGAAGTAAGATTGGTCTATTTATCTCTATGGAGTGGTCATGACCTCTGGTTGGAAAATCATTATTTTAAGTTGCCATAGTCTAAGGGGACTAGATCAAATAATGTTTCAGGAAGTGCTGGTTGGAGACGGCCATCTGAACATTACTAGTCATAGAACCTCTGGCAGTGACCAACACTGGTGAGTTTGGAACCGTGAGATCTGCGTATAACGGCCGGCACGAGACTCTAAGCGACATTGAGAATCGGATGAAGGTGTTACGGTCTGGTCAGGCAGAACCCAAATGCAGGCAGGCGATGAAGGGGTTAACTTAAAAAATGATTTATTTAAACAAAAACAAAACAAACAACCCACGGTGCGGGTAACAAAAACATAAACAAGAGACTTTTCAAAATATTAATAAAACTTCCCACAAGGGGGCAAAACGAGAACTATAAATTATACACAAAACCAAACTCACAAAACGGGCAAGACAAGGCAGGACACGAGAACTCCACAAACGAACAGCAGGGAACATAGAACAATTAACCGACAAAAACTAGAGACTGAGGGGAACATTAAATAGGGAAAAACTCACAGAGGATAATTACAGAGACGAGGGACAGGTGACGAGGATAAAACAATCATGGAAAGATACGGGGAAACAACAGAGCGGGGCTATGAGACAAGACCGGAGGACACGTGTTAAAAAGTAAACAAAAGCCACACAAAACACCCGCAGGACATGGTTCTGTCACGACCCTGTCCATAGAGTTAAAGAACTCGAAAACAGGAAGGACAGAGTCCTCACAGAAGGAGTGTAATTTAGAATAAAACAGAGGAATCAGACATCCATCCAAATTTCACAATTATTAATGATAAAAGTTAAGTGTAAGCTAAATGAGAAGTCAAGATATTATTAAATTGGAGTCAGATGAAATAGAGGTAATTAAATGAAATATGCTTTCATTCAAATATTGTTTCACTAAACAAAGAAAGACAAAAACATGTGCTGAATGCTTCGCCACGCCTCTGGATACCATCATTGGACCAGCGGGTGGTGCCTTACAATCACTACTATACTGGGACAATAAGACACAATAGAATAGTTCAGAACTTTTGCTAGTTATTGCACAGACCACAACTGGTCAACACTGTGCCGGTCCTAGACGTCTGGGGGCCCTATGCAAACCTTCGTGAGGGGCCCTTGTCATAATAGTTCAAACTACAGTAGATGAGCATAACTGTAAACTGTAAGATATAACATGATAAATCAATTAACACACTTAAACAAATTAAAACTGAAAGACAAACAAACTTAAACTGACAGTGAGAACAATTAAGCATAAATTAAATTGACGTTTTGATTCACATGTAAATAATCCTTTACCCTAAGTAACATGGCTCTGGAACGATCTAGCTTTTTACTAATCAAATGAGTGATTAACAAAAATAAAACACGATAAATATAGTTTACTCAGAAAGCTAAGCATTCGAAAACAAATCATAAACATTATTCTCTAAATGTGACCCTGGATCACAAAACCAGTCTTAAGTAGCACGGGAACATTTTTAGTAAAAGACAAAAATACATTGTGTTGGTCAAAATTATCGATTTTTCTTTTATGCCCAAAATCATTAGGATATTAAGTAAAGATCATGTTCCATGAAGATATTTTGTAAATTTCCTACCTTAAATATATAAAAACTTTATTTTTGTGAGTGGATGGTCTGCCACAGTGCCCCTGATTAACAACTTCAAAGGCAATTTTCTCAAAATTTTGATTTTTTTGCGCTCTCAGATTCCAGAGTTTTAAACGGTGGTATCTCAGCCAGATATTTATGGGAGGCAAATCTTGCCAAATTTAAATAAATAAATTAAACGATGAAAATGAAAACCAGATTAGCAATTTCATTATACACAACTGCATGCACAATATGTGCCAAAATGAAAATAAAATGGAATTATTTTATTTTCATTTTCATTTTTACACTGACAATGCGTTGTCCCTGTCAAATTGAAAAAGAAAATACAATTGGTGATTTGACATTTCATTTTCACTAAAATCTCGAGGCAAGACTGCCAATTTGAAAATGAAAAGGCAAATGTGAAAAATAAATTGTAAAAACATTTTTTACCAAGGTTTTATTAATGTTCACGCAATAATACTGACACAATTCAAATTAAAATGTAAACTTTGATTTTCATTTTATTTTATTTTATTTTATTTTCTCTTCTCTTTTATTTCATTTTCGTTTTCGTTTTATTTTTCTTGTTCACGGTCATGCAAATTACATGTTAATTAGTGGGTGTGGACGAGCGTCTGCATTACTGGGAACGCCCACAAAAACGTCATATCCGTTTATTCGAACGAACGTGTGTAGACCTTGCCAGGCGCTTGGCCTTAGCGCTTTGTAATGATGACGATGGCTGTGCCTGGTGCAATACCCAAAATTGTTGTGTGGTGTACTGCATCTCTGATAAGTTAACAGAGAACAAACTAAAGCATTGGAGAGCCCGTATCTCTAGCGTGCCCTGAAAAATGCCAGAGCGCGATTGTCTCCACTTGTGTATAATGAAATTGCTAATCTGGTTTTCATTTTCATCGTTTAATTTATTTATTTAAATTTGGCAGGATTTGCCTCCCATAGATATTGTCCTGTTCTAACAACTCATATATCTATAGAAAGTTTATTTATTCAGCTTTCAGATTGTGTAAAAATCTCAATTTCTAAAAATTGCCCCATAAGACTGGTTTTGTTGTCCAGGGTCACAAATGTGATGACACAAAAATTACATATTATCATGAGCAAAAGAAAAACCGTGGTGTGCATTATAGCTGAGACTCACATGAACATTGTAGAGCTGGTTTTGTGACCAAGGCCCAATCCCAATTCTATTTTCTACCCCTTTTTTTTGCAAACGTTAAAAGAAAACATCACCGTAAATACAAACACAAGATTGAATGTAACATACATAAAATGAAAAATTGTCATAAAAATCCACATTAATGGCAAAAATTACTTACATTTGGGTCTGCTTGCTCGAGTGAGCAGCCATGTTGGAAATTTCTCTTAGCCCTTCATTTGAAGTGAGGTCTCGAAAAATCTTTGTTTGAATGGCTATCTGGCCCTTCCCCTTAACCCTACCCCTCCAACCAAAAGAGAATTGAGACACGTGTTGAGGAAAGTGTAGGGGAAAGGGGTAGAATTGGGATAGGCCTAAGTCATTCCCTGTAAATGCTATTGAAGTTAGAATATTATTGTGTATGTAACTTTGGAGACGGTCCCTAAATTCACCACTATTGAACGTCCAGTCAAACCAACTGTTTCCTTTCGAAAGAAGTCTCTCAACATTGCGTTGAGCGCGATGGGGAATCCCCTTCTCCAAACCTATACTGAAGCCTTATTGCGCAACGCCAGTAGAAATGAAAATGGAACTTGCCAATGTCGGTCAATACGGCATTTAGGGGCGTGGCCACCGCCCCTATATAGTACACCATCTGGACAGCATACCCTCAGAATCTTTCTCCTTCACTTATCTTCGCGTGCTGTTGAGGATACACCCAGGAGAAGAGGAAGAACTAGGATCCTTCTACTCGTGCCTTCCAGCATGTCCGTGTGTGCCTTATGTTCCGGGCCCATCGACCCACAGGACACTGCATGCTCTGCCTGGACCTGGCCCATGTGTAGGCGGCTCTCTCCGATTCTAACTGCCTGCACTGCGAGGACCTTCTGGTGCGGGTGCTGAAGGCTCGAAGAGTCTTTTTGTTAGGCAGCATCCTGCCACCACCAGCGAGCCGCTGTCGGCACTTCCGCCCCTCCCCAAGGGGAGATGAAGTGCCAGACCGCCATCAGCGCTCTCGGGTCTCCGAATCTTCTTCGCCAATTACAGTCCGGTTTGGCGCATCGGGGAAGAGCTCATGTCGCTGGCAGCTTCCGACAGGGACCTGTCAGAGTCCGAGAGGGAGCGAGCAAAGTGGGATGCCCCCCTGCACATAGATCTCGTCCGTGTCCTGACCAAGGCTGTGCAAGACATCGACCTCGAGTGGGACTCCCCCGAGGAGCCGGCAAGGAGTAAGCTGGCCACGTGGTTTCTGCAGCCGCCACGGCGCCCAAAAGAAATGCACCCCCTATTTCCTGATGTTCACGAGGAGGTCGTGACAGGCTTCAGGATCGGCCATCTTTGCCTTGGTGGGTGGGGCAGAAGCCCGCGGCTATGCACGGCAGACCTCCGTGGCAGGGCTCAAACCCAGAGTTCGTTGTTACTTATGTGCGCTGCTGTATCTCTTGTGTCCCAGCCTCATATCAGACTTCAAGAGACAGCGCTGAGCGGTGTGTGACCTGAGGGTGGTGCTGGTTTGGTGCTGTTCAGTTTGTATATGCGCAGCCTCACTACCTAGTGTTCTTTGACTCCAGCTCCCGGCACGGCGGTGTCCTGTTGTATGGTTGATACACATTGGGTTTTAAGTGCTCCTGTATACGCAGCGCTAAGCACCCTGTATCGAGCAACGGATCTGTATAGCTTTAAGCTCCCCCGCATGTTTGGCAACTGGTAGAGCCGTGTTATTATGAGTTCACAACGCCCCGGTCACTCTGTGCTGTTCCCTGTCATACTTTGTTTGAATGGCCGGTAGATTTGCCTACTACTACAAAAGTGATTGACTACCGTGCACTACGCACTGTTATGCAAACCAGTTTTGTCGCGGTTGCAGTTGGCGGAAAGCACCGGTGCTGGGAGTGGACATTCACGAGAGTCAGACGTGGCTCCGCCGTCCAGAGTTACAGCTTCGCCATGTTTTCTCGCCCCAAGTCGAATGATAGTCACCATCCTGTCCCGGACCTTGCCCATCATTGCGCGCTTATTATATGCCTCCTATCACTACTGAATAGATCCTCGCTTGTTGAGTTCTATCATATGTGTGGCATGTCCAGATAGCCTCTTATATCAGGTGCTTTTGGTGGTTCACAGATCGCCATGCGGGTTATTGTACCCCAACTGAGCCATATATTTGTTTTAATCCAGACAACCCCCGTCGTAAACATTTTCTGTGATTCATGTGGCCATTCTGAATGTGAATTGATTCAGAGAGCGAATGTATTCGCATCCCTGTTATTTTGACACGTGGCTGGATTTTGCGGCAGTGTTGCTATACAGTTGGTACCGCATGTTTGCCATTGCTCTGTGTACTGCTTGTAGGACAGCTAGATACAGAGCTGGCCGCAGCAGTCCCTGCTCTATAGCGCTGAGGCTGAGCGCAGCTGGCTTGCTATGCTTCAACCGTTTCCCACATACAAGCTTACCTCTTTGTATAAGGTGTCTACATTGTAAGAGCGGTCGCGTTGTGTTACTACTGCTCATTAGATTAGAACTACTTGCCACTGACGTGGAGCCTCTTTCTTCCTGGGCATAAATTGCACGTTACATACACATTTCTTGTATTTCTCCACAAAGGGAAAAATTCTGCTTATATTTCCAGTTTGCGAAAGCAACATTTGAACTTGTTGCTCTTGCCATTGCTCTCTGACTCCTAGGCATTGGTGTACTGTGTGCGTTTGTGTGTGAAAACCCGCCCGCTGCCTCTGGTTGGCAAAAGGTGAAAATTTACTTTACCTAAGCCAATCATCATCAGTTATGCGGTTATCTCCCACCCCACACACACCAATCAAAATAAGTTATGTGTCCCACCCCCAACACACACAGCAGAGAAAAAAACTTTGAAGGTCCTTTGGATGAGAGAGCCTACTCGGATGGAAACTGCTTCAGTGAGATCAATTATAGTAACACTGCATTTTATTGTTAGTAAAGGTAATGGTGTTGTATAGGGGAAACCGTAATTCGTTTGATTACTGGTCATCTGAAAAAACTAACGCCGTTAGTAATCTCATTTTTGACAGTGGTGGCTTTTCGAGGGTCTTTTTAAAAATAATAATTATTATATAATATATTTGCATTTATTCGCAGAAAATGAAAACCGCAAACAGGTCAAAATAACAGAAAATATGCTCTGTATTTGTAAGACCTCAAATACGGCAAATAAAACAATTCTGTTACACTTTAGAATAGGGACCAATTCTCACTATTAAAGTCCCAGTGTAACATCATGTTGACATAATTTCAACTAAATAATGCAGAGAGTGCAAGAACGATCGAATGTCCCCGCCCTCTTTTGAAATAACCAAAAGCGTTTCGTTCATGGTACAATCAGTCTGCCAAAGCTGCATTTCATTGATAGCATGAAGATTAGGAAGATCAGTGAAACCAGTGATGTGTCATTTGAAGCTTGTTGTTTCTTCTCCTTTACTCATCACTACTGCGATGTCTGATCTCTTCCATAGAGCCTTAACATTCAAGATATTGTATAGACTTTAAACGGGTCAGATACGCTTGCTTTACACTTGTTTTTCGTAGCAGATTTTATATGATCAGCTCTGTGCTATCGTATCTATTAGTGCAGCCATGATTTATTCTTTGAGACTATTGTAAACTATCCTCTAATTATTTAGAGGAACTATGTGATTAAAGGTTTTCAGGCTGTTACAAACCTTATATATTACATACTGCCTATCATATGTTCCATCAACTTCAGAAGGCAATACTTAAAGAAACTGAATGCCTGATTTGCTGAGAAATTGGATTGATTAGCTCTTCCCTTTATTGTTCTCTAATTGAAAGGTTCATATTCATAATGAACACACTTTGTGGTTATTAATAATAGTGTGCTGGTAATATGTGTACAATAAACATTTTGTTTGGTGCTAGAAAGCTAGATAATACATAGGCCCTAATAAAAACTTAACTTGAAGTTGCCACCTCCACACCACCCAAAAGTGTAATAAAATGTGGTTCAACAAACACGTACAGCATTTTTTTTTACTTTTGATTTTAACTTTTCTATTTTCCCTGCAACGTGCTAAATACATTGCACAATTACAGGAGATAAGTCCTATCTACACATATAAAAAGTATTACACGTTGCACAAAAAACTTTGCATATTGTTCCCCTTTACCTACATATATGTACTGTAGAGGTACATTATTGTTACAATGTAATGTATGTATATTTTTTGTGGGGGGGGCTGGTATCTTATTTTTCTCTCTGGCGGTAGACCTCTTAATTTTTTCAGTTTTCAATTGTTCTGATTTTACTACTTGAAACATTTCTCCCAAATTCCAAATGAAAATCAGTTCCCTTTCTGTCTGTCTCTCGACGTTGTGTCAAACCGACAGATGGGGTTCATCCCTGAGAACCAATCGCTTCCGACTTCTTAGAAAAGGCCAATGAAAATTGGCGAATGAAATTTGCATGCCAGACTCCGCACCCGGATATCCGGGTATAAAAGGGAGACGGCGTGCCTCATTCATTCACCTTTTGTTCTTCGGAGCCTTCGCTCATGATCTACAGACTTCGCTACAAGACTGCCGGCTCTACGACGTGGTGCAGCAGACTGTCCCTTCCTGCAGCGACTTCCCCTGGGCGTTTCGGCGGTTCCTGAAGTGTTCGAGTTTTTTCTCTAAAAGAGCAAATTTCTCCAGCGTGGCATGTCCGGCTGTTCTCGTGGGTGCAACACACTCATCGAGGAGGGGGATGGACACGATGTCTACTTCCAGTACGCTGGGGCAGATGTTGTGGATACGTCCTGCCCGCACTGCGGGCGGTTGACGATTCAGACGTTGCATCACGGATGGCTGTGTTCCCACGGGACTCAGCCACCACCTCATCTGCTTCACGTTCCGTGACGGCAGGACTACGGCCCTGCCGCCTGCTACGGCGAGCAGCGAGGGTGATATGAGGATTATTGTGAGCGCTAATCCGTCAACCACTGGCTCGCGGACCGTTCGCACCTCGTCTTGCTCGTCTGACCGTTCCCCATGAGACGGTCTGCCGTCTTATTCCTCAATCACGTATCGGACACGGTACGTGATGATGAGATGTCTGTTGCAGCATCGGAGGGTGACTTACTGGCATCAGACTCCGACGATTCCTTGAAGCTCCCTCCCTCGGGGGGGTCGAGATCAGGAAGAAGCGGACGTCGAAATGTCAGCCATGCTTTCCCGGGCCGCCGGCATTGGGTTGCGGTGCACCGCACTGCCTCTCCCAACGCTCGCGGCTGGATACACGGTACATCGGGCTTGAGAGCGGCTCCAAGCCGCACTCGCCCCAGTGCCGTGTTCCCCCGGAAGTGCATGCGGAACCTAGTACAACCTGGAACGCCCCCTTCGGCGCGTACACGTCAACTAGTTCCATCACCCTTTCTTCCCTCGATGGTGGGGCAGCTAGAGGATACGTCGATGTCCCCCAGGGGCTCGACCTAGACTCCCGTCCAAAGCATGTAGGCTTTTCGGCATCTGAGGTGTCGAGAGCTTACTCTGCTGCGGGCCAAGCTGTCCCCTCTCTCCACGCTATGGACTTCCGGCAGGCCAATGTGCCGAGAGAGCTCCACGAGGGTAAGATCGACCCAGCGCTTATGCAGGAACACCTCGGCTTCACCGACCTCGCTCTCGGACGACCAAGGTGATCGCGCGGGCCCTGGGTGAGTCGATGTCCACACTTGTGGTCTAGGAGAGACACCTCTGGCTGATCCTTGTGTAACACTTCACCCAATTTGACACAGACAAAAGAAATGTCTGAGTACGGACCAGACGAATCAGAAGGATAAATTCGTCTGCAGAGAATAAAGATGTCACAACAACAATGAACCACTCACACAATGTATAAAGTTCAACTGAATGTATTGTTTTCAATCAGGACGTTAGATCTTGATGAATGAAAGACAGAAAAATAAAGATTTTTTTTTACAATAGGCAACTCTTAACCAAAAAAACAAAACAATTGAAATTCTGCCCAAAGACCAAGCAGAATTGTTCTGATGTTCTCAACAATTTTCCTTTTTTTTTTCCTCACAGGTTTCAAGACTCAATTGTACTCAAAGTACTCAAAAGGTAAGTATAATCACCCTTCTTCAACAATGTTTATGTAAGTTAAGTAAATTAACCTTTAATTCTGTTCCCTTCTAGACTTCACTTGTTTCTCTCTGTTCAAAAAACTGTAATACTATAATTTCACCTTGTTCAATTCAAGGAAAAAATCCCTCAAATAAATCAATTCAAGGTTTAAATCCCTTATTTAATACTTTAAATTTGTTGAATGGATTTCTCCTTCCTGTTTCAATGTTTGCAAAACAAAAGGAAAAAATTACATTTGGTCACTGAATAATTTGAAGAAAAAAAATAAACAAATAAACCCAAATAGATTCACATATGAATCCTTTCACAAATTTTAAACCTCAGTTTCCAAAATAAATTGATGCAAAATGAATAATTCAGTCTCTCAAATCCTTTTTCACAGCTGTGTGAAAATAGCTGAAATCACTGAAAGACGATTGAATTGGTCGTTACTCAGTCTCTCCTCTGAGATCGAATCCTTCCAAAGAACAATGAACCAAATGTATAGTGCTGTTAGTTCAATTTCCTACCGTCCAAATCGGAAATGAAGATATCAGTTTAACGAAATCCCGACTCTATTAGGTCCGTGTGGCTCGCCAGTCCCTACTCCCTCCACGAACATGGGAGTTAGAACGAAATCCAGGGATCCAAGAACTCCACTCCAGTAAGCATCGGTCTCAACGAAGCATCGATTCAGCAGTTCACAGCGTGCACTCGATCGGGCAACGACGATATCAATAACAGGAAAAGAACAAACAAAAATAAAAGAAGAAGGGGGGAAAAAAACCTGACCTTGAATACAAGGTCACAAAAATCATCATTAATATTCTTTCCATATCATACATACATCATGTCTATTACCACCGTTTAACACAGCATCAAAATGGCGATTACATTTTCCATACGAACGTGCAACCACATACATTTGCCACGTTATTTTACATCACACATTATCGATTTATTAAACTGAAAATACAGCTCTCTCATTTATATTTCACTTGTATGAGCATTTAATGAACTCTTCACCCAAACTAATACATGAAATGAAAGTTTTAACTCACCAAGACCAGATGAACTTAAACAATTTTATCTCCTTTAAGTCTGAAAACTCAGTTTCAACTTGATCTTTTGCTTATCCGTCTTGTAGAAATTGAATTAAGATTATATGTCTCTTTTTCCTTAACGAAATATCTCGTATGTTAACACGTTAAGCGTTAACAAGGCCTTATTATCAGCTGCGTCACACGACATAAATCGATTAAACAGTCTCTTTCTCACATCAAACTTGGCTTCTTTTTCTTGCTACACTGTCTCTAGACACATATAACTTTAATTTTACTCAAATATCACTGTTTGACTTCTTAAATTCTCAAATATCTCCAGAGAGACCTAAATCGCGTATGCACTCTTCCGCTCCGCCGATCAGAGAGAGACGTGAACACCAACCTCGTGCTAGATCCGGAAAAACGAGAGAAGAAAAAAAAAGCGCTATGCACCATCCTAAATCCGCATTGGTCAGTTTTCCCAACCACAAAATATGTTATTGGCTGTTTAAATGCCCACGAAAATAATATAAAATACATAAAATATAAAATAAAGAAAAATAACTTCATATTAATTTCATTTAATCATCTTTTACTACTGCTGGTAACCTGGGTTACACCCTCACCCTTTGATCTTATGCACGTCCTCGGGCATGCATATGGCTGTGCTGTCAGCACTGACAAGGGGTCACCTGGTACCATGACACATTTACTCCAGAATACATCTGTGTTTTTTTCAGACTGAGCAAAAGCAGTACTTAGTCCATGCAATAAGGACTGAACCAACGAAATTAAAGGATTGCCTAAATGAGGATAGTGAAATTTATTTGGGGGTTTGACCTGCCTTGCAGAACGTCTAAGACCCTCACACTGTGGGCTTTCTTCCTCTGGCATTTCCCCAATCGAACGATCTTCTTCAAGGACCATATTATGTTCATGATCATCTCCCTCATTCTGAACTAGGTTCGGCACTACACCCTCCAATGACTGAAAAGACTCATTTACCAACTCACAGTTACTACAATTCTCCTCAGACACTATTACAGCGTCATCCGCTCTACATTTTCCAGGATCATCTTCCACATTGGCAGATTCCACCCCATCACTCCCAGGTAAGCTCACATTCACTTCAGACACTTGTTCATTTACCTCACTAACCTTAAGCAGTTTTTCTTTCAGGGAATCAATAGTTGCCTGGCTGGTACCCGCTACTTCAACCGCTGAAGTTTCGCTGAAGTTAGGACGTACGTCAAGGGATTACTGTCGGTCACGACCGTAAATTCACTCCCATACAAGTAATCGCTAAACTTAACTGTCACCGCCCACTTCAGTGCTAAAAATTCCAACTTATGAGCTGGATACTTAGCCTCGCTACGGGTCAAACCACGACTGGCATATGCAATGACCCTAAGCTGCCCCCCATGCTCCTGATACAAGGCAGCACCTAGCCCGGTGGTGCATGCATCAGTATGTAACAAGTAGGGCAGCTTTGGGTCAGCATAACCCAGAACTGGAGCGGTAGTCAGTTTGTCAACAATAGTCTCAAATGCTCGTTGACATTCAGCGGTCCACCTATCCCCTATCGGCTCCTTTGGGTTAAAGTAGGACTTATTAATCACCTTACATTTACTCTTCCTCCTAACAGGAGGGTACCCAATTGTGAGGTCATTTAAAGGTCTAACAATCTTTGAGAAGTCCTGTACAAATCGCCGATAATACCCAGCGAACCCAAGAAAGGACTTCAACTCTCTAAGATTCTGCGGCCTTGGCCAGGCTTTCACGGCCTCTATTTTACTCGGATCAGTACTCACACCATACTCAGACACGACGTGACCCAGATAACGCACGGACGTCTGAAAGAAATTACACTTCTCGGGAGAAAGTTTTAAAATATACTCTCTCAACCGATTCAGGACCTGCAGCAGATGGTGCTCGTGCTCCTCAAGGGTTTCGGAGAACACAATCAGGTCGTCGATGAAGACCAGAACCTCACTCCGGTTCAGGCTCCCCATACAACGCTCCATGAGCCGCTGAAACGTGCTTGGGGCGTTTGTTACCCCCTGCAGCATCCTATTAAAATCCCAAAACCCAAGAGGGCACACAAACGCCGTCTTTGCCTTGTCCTGTTCTTCCATTTCGATTTGGTAATATCCCGATTTCAGGTCGAGAACGGAGAAACATTTGGAGCCTGTAAGTACTGAAAATGCCTCCTCAAGGTTTGGAAGCGCATAGGCATCCTTAATGGTCTGCACGTTCAACTTCCTGAAATCGATACACAGCCGAACAGTTATCTTTTTTTCTCACCACAACGATGGGAGAAGCGAAAGGAGATTCAGACTCTCTAATCACACCGGCGTCCAACAACTCCTGCAAGTGTTTCCTGACTGCACTAACGTCTTGAGGATGAATTGGTCTGGGTCTATGTTTGAAGGGAGTCTCATCGCTGAGCTTAATACGATGTTTCACCTTGTCTGTATGGCCAAAGTCCATATCATGCCAGGCAAAGACATCAGGCATCGAGTTTAGTAGGGTGGATATGCGACTCTTCCACTCTGTCGACAAAGGCGAGGCGCCAAAATCAATGTTCATCTGCGGCTTTGTCGATTCCACCAGGACTTGCGACATGTCACCCTTCTGAGGGACTTCCATAACCTGTTGGACAGAGTACATCCCAGCTAGCACTGTTTAATGAGAGATTACAATGTCAGCATGTGTTTCATTCTTTAACAGCACAGGCACATGAAATAACCGTTTGTTGGACAGAGTGTGCAGACCATTGGTGACAACTAGACCACCTGGTAAGTTGGACAGTTCAGAACACCCAATGAGAGCTACATTCTCTGGAAAGCGGCTAGTCAGGTAAACAACTCGATCAACCACTGCTGTACCACCTGCAGGCACCGTTTCAGCACTGTCACTCCCCAGGGTCACACGTCCCAGGGTCTCTACACACCTTTGCTTGTGCCTGGCACTCAGAATCTTGAGCACAGCACGATATCCACTGAGAGTTGGGTTAGGCTCAACTTCATCACCCTCAACATGAATGTCATACAGAGTGTCAAGGGAGTTTGTTCCAATTAATATTTGCTGCACGCCTACCAGATCAGGAACCACCAAAGCCAAGGTGTCAATTTCGGCTTCTACACCCCAAAATCCCTTAGGGAAGGTTAAGGTTAGCTCCACATACCCTAAATAAGGAACAGACTTGCCGTTGGCCCCTTCTACTTCTAACAGAGCATTTAATGGCTTCACTTGATGGTCTGCCAGATGGGCATTGCGGAAAGATGAAGGAATTGTGGTCACTTGAGACCCCGTATCCAACAAACAATTCACCTTCATCCCCTTAATGCACACCTGAGCAGTACATCTTGTTCCAATTAAACCTTTTGGCAACCTCCCTTTCATAGTACCTTTTGAATAGCAGTCAGAAATTTTCGGGTCTTGTTCAGGGCACTGAAACTCGGCCCCGTTCTCTGCATGCCCTACTGCAGAGACGGCTTGGAGTTTCCCTGCTGCGATTTCACTTGGTTCTGCAAGTCCCACTGGGCTTGCTTCTCCCTCAACAAACTACATTTTCTGGCCACTTTGAAGGGGTCCGGATCATTTTCACAGTGGACAACAATGTGTCCCTCCTCGCCACAGCGAAAACAATACCCGGGACGAGGTCGAGATGTGCCCACCAAATTCATAGGAGACTGCCTGAATTCCTTTGACTCAACCTGTCTAAACCGCGAATTTTCAAAATTTCCACGAGACAAAATCGCTTTCTGCACTTCCATAGAGACCATTTGAGCTTTTAACTCAGCTACCTGTCTCTTCAACTCTGCAAGTTCAGATGCATTTGAGTGTGGCAGTTTCTTAGGCACGACTGACTCCATAGCCTGTGTTTGTGCTCTCAACTCATTCACTTCTGCTTTTAAGGCCGAAAATTCCTCAGCTTCCTTGCGATCAGCCTGCTCCCTCTTAGAAACAAAAATTTTCAGAGGAGCCAACTGTGTGTGAATGCCTGCCATTGAATTTTCTGAAGGATTCACCTCAGCAGCCGCTCCACCCCCTACCCCAGCAACAAGAGTGGACAGCTGATGTGCAGTAGCTTTTGGCTTAACAGAGTGGGAACTCAATTTGTTCATTCCCAAATGGCTACGCATACGCTCTTATTTGGAAGCCTGCTTATCTTCCTCAGCCCTAACAGACACTACTAACTCAGCAAACGAAGGTGGGTTGGTCTTTCTTTCTTCAAGGTGCAAATTTGCAAGCAATCGATTATCCCAACACCCTCGACAAAATTGCTTTAGCAAGCTACGATCACGCTCGACTTCGGAAATGCCTCCCCTTTGCACTGTCGCACTCAGCATGACTTGCAGCCGATGCAAGTAGCTTGAGGGTTTCTCCCCCTGGTTTTGCAATATCACTGTTTGGCTTCTTAAGTTCTCAAATATCTCCAGAGAGACCTAAATCGCGTATGCACTCTTCCGCTCCGCTGATCAGAGAGAGACGTGAACACCAACCTCGTGCTAGATCCGGAAAAACGAGAGAAGAAAAAAAAGTGCGCTATGCACCATCCTAAATCCGCATTGGTCAGTTTTCCCAACCACAAAATATTTTATTGGCTGTTTAAATGCCCACGAAAATAATTTAAAATACATAAAATATAAAATAAAGAAAAATAACTTCATATTAATTTCATTTAATCATCTTTTACTACTGCTGGTAACCTGGGTTACACTTGCACAGGTGAGTAATACTGAGAAAGTCCGCTTTCTCGATGCACCCATCTCGCAAGGGGGGGGCTGTTTGGTGATACTGTCGAGTTCGACAGTTAGGGAGCAGACAGAGGATATCAAGTATGTCCTCCCCAGCCGAGACTCGACCGCCCTCTGGCTGCCGAGATCCCGTGCACCGTCTGCTTCCCAGCAGCCCTGGTCCTCTTCGAGACATCGAAGAGGAGACCACCACCCTGTCAGCAGCCGCGGCGAAAGCCAAAGCGGCCCTCATGGGAAGACCCCAGGGAGATCGAGAATACCTTCGGGCCCGACCCCAGCCATTCCATTACTGGTGGTCGATCCGGGACGGTTCCTGGCCCGTCCCAACAGCCCATTCTAAAAGTTTTCTCCCTATATGGGCATTTGTCACAGCCGCTCTCACCCTCTACACGACGGTGTTCGGCAACTCGACCTTGTGTCATGGCGAGACCCAATGTCGAGGATAATCAGCAGCCTAACCACTCTCAATCGACGATGCGTTGTGCCACATCATAGTCTGGGTATTATCACAGCCGCTCTCACCCTCTACACGACGGTGTTCGGCAACTCGACGTTGCGGAAACTCGACGTTGCGGCAAGACCTAATGTCGAGGATAATCATCAGACATCATCGCCAGGCAGGTAAAACTGCAGAGCCGATCTCCTCTCCGGGGGTCCCCCCCATGGCGAGGGATCCGCACTGCCAGCCATCGAACCACCCCCGGGAGGTCGATGAAGCAGAACGTACCACTAGCCTCCTTGTCAGTCCCTGGGAGCCTGACAAGAGCTTCCCAAACCGTCACGGTGACAATGGGATACGGTCCGCGTCGGCTACGCGATCCAACTCCCCGGATGCCCGCCCAAGTTTCGGGACATCCTCTTAACCTCAGCAGAGGCAGGGATGCCCCGTGCTTCGGGCCGAGGTCGCCACCCCTCTGGTGAGGAAGCGAACGTGCTCGTCCCTCTAGCCGAGATGTTCAACGGGTTTTACAGCCCGTACTTCATCGTCCCCAAAAGAGCGGGGTTCGCTAGATCTGCATACCCTGGACAGGAACCTACTCAAGCTGCCGTTCAGGACATCTATCAGATGTCAAGATGGATTCATGGCAATCGACCTGAAGGACGCTTACTCTCATGTCTCAATTCTCCCTCGTCATCGCCCGTTCAAACGGTTCACTTTCGAGGGTCAGGCATATTAGTACAGAGTCCTCCCCTTCGGTCTGTCCCTGTCCCCACGAGTCTTCACGAAGATCGTGGAAGCCGCCCTCACTCCCCTCAGGGAGAGAGGTGTGCGGGTACTAAACTATCTCGACGACTGGCTCATTTGACACACTAGTGAGATCTGTTATGTACACACAGGGACCTAGTGCTTCGGCACCTAGATCGATTGGGACCACAGGTCAACCGAAAAAGAGCAAGCTCTCCTCTGTGCGCGAATGCTCTTTTTTGGTATGGAACTCAACTCTGTCTCCATTACAGCGCGTCTGCGCTCAGTCAGTGTTGAACTGCTTGGGCAAGCAGTCAGCGGGAAGAGGCTCCTGGGCACATGGCATCCTCGACGGTGGTGATACCCCTCGGGTTGATGCACATGAGACCGCTCCAACACTGGCTACAGAGTCGAGTTCCCTGGAAAGCGTGGCACACCGGCAGCAGGCGGATGGTGATTAGGCTTTTCTGCCGACGCACCCTAACCCCTTGGTCTTCAATGACCTTTCTACGGACGGGGGTCCCGCTCGGGCAGGTCAAGATGCGTCAGTTTCACAGACGCCTCCCTGCAGGGTTGGGGTGCCGTGTGCAATGGGCACGCAGTGTCGGGGCAATGGACGGGCCCCTGCCTGCGCAGGCATATCAAATTGCCTAGAGTTGTGGGATGTGCTACCCGCACTGAAGGGGTTACAACCTCTCGTGCAGAACAAGCACGTGCTGGTCCAGTCGGACAGCACAACTGCCGTAGCGTTTTAACCGCCAGGGTGGCGTTCGCTTACGGCAGCTAACACGACTCGCCCGACGCCTCTTCCTGTGGAGTCCGCAGGTGAGCAGATCCCTGCGAGCCACACATATCCCAGGCGACCTGAACCAGACAGCGGATGTGCTCTCTCGTCAGTTGACGCCTCGCAGAGAGTGGCAACTCCACCCCCACGCAGCCAGCTCATTGGGTACAGTCCGGGCAGGCTCAGGTAGACCCCTTCGCCTCCCTGGACACCACCCATTTCCCGCTAAGGTACTCCCTGCCTCGGCACGGATGCTCTAGCGCACAGCTGGCCATGGGACAAGCGGAAGTACATCTTTCCCCCAGTGAGCCTCATTGCACAGACCCTGTGCAAGGTCAGGGAGAGGAGCATCAAGTGTACTAGTTGCGCCATACTGGCCCAACCGGACTTGGTTCTCGGAGCTAATGCTCTTGACGACAGCTCCCTCCTGGCCGATTCCCCTGATGAAGGACCTGCTTTCCCAGGGGAAGGGCACGTTATGGCATCACGGGCTAGACCTCTGGAACCTCCATGTCTGGCCCCTGGACGGAACGAGGAGATCCTGAGTGGCCTAACCCCTGCGGCAGTTAAGACCACTACTCAGGCTAGGGCCCTGGCCACTAGGCGACTATACGCCTATAGTGGTTCCTCTTCTCATCCTGGTGCTCTTCTCGAAGAGAAGACCCGCTTAGTTGCTTGATCAAGTGGGTGCGGTCCTCCCAGAGGCCGCTCATCACGACCCAGTTGCTTGTAGTCTCTAGGACAGCACAACTTGATCATTTGGTTCCTAAGGGGCGTGGGGAGGCTACCACCTCACCCACGCTCCGTACCCTCTTACGACCTTGATGCGGTCCTGGAACCCCCTCGGAGATGCTGCTCTTTCTCACTTTCGATCAAGACGGCTCTCGGGAGGACGCTCAAGAGGGTAGCGGACCTACAAGCATTCTCCGTGTCCACAGATTGCCTAGAACTTGGGCCCGGTCATTCTCCCGCTATCTTGAGACCCCGGCCCGGCAACGTGCCCAAAGTTCCCACCACTCCCCTGAGACACCAGGTGGTGAACTTACAGGCGCTCCCCACCGGGGAGGAAGACCCAACCCCATCCGTGTTGTGTCCAGTACGCGCATTGCACCTCTGCTTGGACCGCACGCAGAGTCGCAGAAGCTCTGAGCAGCTCTTGTCTGTTTTGGAGATCAGCAGGGAGGGCTGTCTCAAACAGAGATTGGTGCACTGGATCATGGACGCCGTCACTTTGGCGTACCTGTCCTAAGATCGCCTACGCACACGGAGTACATCCTCCTCGTGGGTACTGGCTCGAGGCACCTCTCTGGCAGACATCTGCAGAGCTGCGGGTTGGGCTACACCCATCACCTTCCCGAGGTTCTACAGCCTCCGCATAAAACCGGTATCGGCTCGAGTCTTGCAGGCATCAGGTACGCCTATGACAGTACCCCCCCCCTTTCTCCTCGGGGGTCAGCGTACTACTAGCCTCCCTTCTTCCCCCACTGGGTGAAGAACAGGCACTCCATCCATCACTAGCAAGCACCTCCTGCGGGCGGGCTGGGCAGAGCAGCCCTGCCCCTTAGGCTGGGTATCTCCGGAGTTATTCGCAACATAGCTCTAACCGGACCTAGTGCTACCAGACGTTGCAACCCCCCAGTAGGGCGGTTCCGTCTGATGTATCCTCATGCTGGTTCCCACCTTGGTAACCCATGACCTCCTTAGGTGGACCTCCACCTCGCGGTTTTCTCTTCAACCGCTCTTTCTTCCCATGAGTTCTCCCCCATCGGTGAGACCATGTTGGTATCTCCACTAGACTACTCCCTGCGGTATGTTGGGTCTATCCATTTCATAAGAGGTGTAATTTTATAATTTCAGTATCCTAGCAATATGTATTTTAATCATGTGCTTTCAGAGAAAATAGATGTGGACCGAAACTGAACAGTAGTTCCTCCTGGCAGGGTGGAATTTACAAGAAACTGAGTGATAAATCATGTGATTTCATGAGAATGTGGGGGTAGGAGTGTTGTTCCTCTTTTTGTGTTAACAGAAGTGTGAGTGAGGAGACACGCTAAGAAATGGAGGTCTGCCTGGTAACTTTGGACGGAGGATTCTGTATTGGCAGAGAAGAGAGTCACCCCACCGGGCTCTGGGAGGAACCAAACAAGAATATAAAAATATGTGTGATGTGTTTGTAAAGCGTTCTGGAATGCCCAGATGCTCTTGATGTATCTGTTGTTCGGAATCCTGAGCTCAGCTCTATCTATTTTACTCGCCTTCTATTCTAAATAAAATCAATCTGATCATAGACGTTGTATGAGCGATTTCTGAACCGGGGAAGGACTGTAAGATTTCAGTCCAACAATTTGGAGGGGGCACCCGGATCGCTCTTTGGAGTGATCAAGGACGGCGCGGACATTCCAGTTTCTCCATTTCAACACTACTGCGCAGTTCAACAAAAAAAGGTGAGCAGAAACCTGTTTTATCGAATTCTGTGATTGACAATACCCAAATTAAATGTGTTGAAGGAAGAGAGATGGGAATGTAAGTAAAGATTTAAATACAGCCAAATGTCAAAACGTTCTAAAACCTATAGAGGACGAGTAAATTGATCGAGGCAATATGTTATACTGTTCTGGCACTGGTGTGCAGATAATTTTCTATATTTTTAGGTTGGCACTGGTGTGCAGATAATTTTCTATATTTTTAGGTTGGCACTGGTGTGCAAATAATTTTTATTTTTTTAGGTTGGCACTGGTGTGCAGATAATTCTTTATTTTTAGGTTGGCACTGGTGTGCAAATAATTTTTATATTTTTAGGTTGGCACTGGTGTGCAGATAATTCTTTATTTTTAGGTTGGCACTGGTGTGCAAATAATTTTTATATTTTTAGGTTGGCACTGGTGTGCAGATAATTCTTTATTTTTAGGTTGGCACTGGTGTGCAAATAATTTTTATATTTTTAGGTTGGCACTGGTGTGCAGATAATTCTTTATTTTTAGGTTGGCACTGGTGTGCAAATAATTTTTTATATTTTTAGGTTGGCACTGGTGTGCAGGTAATTCTTTATTTTTAGGTTGGCACTGGTGTGCAAATAATTTTCTATATTTTTAGGTTGGCACTGGTGTGCAGATAATTCTTTATTTTTAGGTTGGCACTGGTGTGCAAATAATTTTTTATATTTTTAGGTTGGCACTGGTGTGCAGATAATTCTTTATTTTTAGGTTGGCACTGGTGTGCAAATAATTTTTTATATTTTTAGGTTGGCACTGGTGTGCAAATAATTCTTTATTTTTTTAGGTTGGCACTGGTGTGCAATATGGATATAGATACAAAAGTTAATGGTTCTATACAAAATGACTGGAAAAATGTAGTGCATATGGTAAGGGCACAAACAGAGCCTAAAGATATGAGAGAAAGGGACAAGGAATTAGTAAACGCCTGGGAAAAATTAAAGGTACAATTTAATTGGTCAGAAGAAACTAAAGGAAATTATGATGTGGCACAGGCTATCAGGAAAATGGAAATGTTGACCCATCGTGAATTACAGCGGGCAGAAGAAAATGTTTCTAAAGCAGGTGTGTTTGAGAAGAGGAAACTCAAAACACAGATAGAAAATCGTAAGAAGGAATTACGGCAGTGGACCCGTATAGCCGCTACGGCTACAGCCGTCAGTAAAACAGGGGTAAACCCGAAAGTTAATGGTGATCAAGCAGGTGTAAAACGGGATTTACCTCCCCCTTATAATGTCCCTAACTTGCGACTAAACCCGTCTGCTCCCGTTGGCATAATGGCCCCAGTATTTGAGCTCAAAGGGGGCGATGTGATGTGTGAGGACGGCCGTGTGAAAATTACAGCAGGTACGGTGGAGGGTGAAATGAGTAAGGCTGACAAACTAGAGGAGGCGGACAGAATTAGGAAAATGATAAGAGTAGAACTGGAAAGAGATAAAGAAAAGGAAAGAGGACACCAAGAACGTCTTTTGATATTAGAACAGGAGTTTTCAGTGAATAAAAAAGAGAGAGAACAAAAAACAAAAAAACGAAGCAACAGTGTAGACACCGGAGATGTGGAAAGCGTCTCAACAGAACAGAGCAATGAGAATGATGTAGAGCAGGGGTGTCCAAAGCCAGTCCTGGAGGGCCGGTGTCCTGCAAAGTTTAGCTTCAACATTAATCAAACACACCTGAACAGCTAATCAAGGTCTCACAAAGCAGACTAGAAACTTCCAAACAGGTGTGTTGAGCCAAGTTGGAGCTAAACTCTGCAGGACAGTGGCCCTCCAGGACTGACATTGGACACCCCTGATGTAGAGGATGATGTTAGGTCAGGGGAAGAAATGGAACAGGAAGGCGGGGAAAGTAGAGGGGAGCAGGGGGTATCAGGAGGACTGATGAGAGTAGTAGTGGAAGGAAAGGATTTAGATTATTGGACTGAGGGGGTAGAGACACAGAGGAGGACAGAGAAACTATTCAGTAGAAGTCAGGAAGTGGGAGTGGAGGAGAAACAGAAAGCAACACCACCAACCAGTGAAGGGCGTTACTCACTCAGGCAATACATCAGAGCTCCCTCCCATATGGGGGAGGAGAAAAGTCTAGTAAGATCAAGAGGCACTGTGTTCCAACAGATGACTGACGGAGCTCACACCCCAGTTAGACCCAATTTAATTTGTCCTTTACTTGGGAGGGGGGGAACTCAAGAGTATAAACCGTGGTCTCATTCTGATGTTACAGCCATTGAATTGAAACTGCCAGCTATCTCTAAGGGAGGGGTCAAGTGGCTGACAAAACTAAGCGCCTTGACATGTGGGGTGGAGCTGGCTTTGGGTGACGTGAGAACACTGTTGGGCGGTCTAGTGCCTGCCTCTAAGTTGAGGGCCATTGAACAGGACGCTGGCCTTTAATGATGAAGCCAGTGAGGAGCCCTTAAGGCGCCACATTTCCAGTTTGAGTGCTGCATTAAAGGCCCATTTTCCAACCCCTGCCACTGCCTACCAGAACATTAAGTTTAGAATGAAACCTGGGGAGACGGCTGGTGTCTATTTGAACAGATGTGAGGGGGAATGGGAGGCACAGGTGGAAGAACATTGTGATAATACCCCTATTTCTAGAGCTCTTTTCAGGGCCGCTGTGTTGGCAGGAACTCCCTTGGCCGTCCAGAAAGCAATGGCAGACAACCCAGACATCCCAGTTTCTAATGATGAGGTATGGACTAGACACTTAGCTCATCACACCGATAAGGCAACAGATAGAGAGGACTATGATGAGAAAGAGATAAGTAAGTTGAAGAACCAATTATTGAAACTACAACTCGATGTAGAGCAAGCAAAGGCTAAGGCAAAAAAGACACAGACCAGTAGGGATGGCCAAATGGTCCAACAGGTTCCCATGACCCAGACTGTCCCAAACCCTACAACACAAGCTTCCACACACACTTTTGAAAACATGGCACCATTTCATCACTATCCTCACCCAGTCCCTTATCAACAATACCATCCATACAGGGGACAAAGCAAGGGAGGCCCTAGAGGGGGAGGATATAGAAGAGGGGGGTACACTGAGGGATCCCAGGGTTGTTTCTTGTGTGGAGATAGCTCACATTGGAAAAACGAGTGTCCAATGAATGGGCCACCAGCTGCAAGGGGTTGGGGTCCCTTAAGAGGTGGTGGAAATGGTCGGGGCAGGCGACCATACCCAAACTCTTTCCCCTTCAATCCTAACCCTAACCCAGGGGGAAATCAGGTGTCAACTAAATTCCCTGTGTGGGGCCTGGGAGGGGAGGCGGAAACACACTGAGGGGGCCTACAGAGAACTACCAGGGGAGCAAGGGCCGAGCCTCTCCTGGACATTATGGTCAATAACAGGCCATTAAAGGCCCTAGTGGATACTGGGGCCACTTACTCCACGGTAACTGGCACATTACCTGGAGATATGTTGACTACCAATAGCATTGAAGTCATGGGGTTCTCTGGGGAAATTGAAAAATGGCCTAAAACAAAACCCCTTTCAGTTAAGGTGGCCAACCAACACCTAACACACAGCTTTCTCTATTCAACCAGAGCACCAGTGCCTCTTCTGGGCAGAGACCTGTTGGTAAAATTGGGGGAGAGTATTTTATGCACTCCTGATGGTATAGTCATCTCCTTCCCTTGTGGCTTATTTCATAATTGTTCAAAGGGCGGGGGCTTGATTTCAGCCTCTCACGGCCAGTGGATGCTGGCAGCCACAGAGAGAGGAGAGGGAGCTGACATATACTGTGTGGAGTTGGATAACCCTGACACTGGCTCCAACTCAAATGGGATCTTAGCAGTGTATCACCTGTGGGAAGAATGGATAAAACAACACCTAATATACATCCCCCCTAAAGATCCATTTCATTGCACATTATTCTATGACAGGACAGGGGATTTGACATATGAAGACAGTTTTTCTGAGATTGAGGGCCATAACTGGACCATTAGCAGTCCAGGGCTATTAATAGGTAGGGAGGGAGTGGTGGCCCTTATTATATTGACCTTAGAGCAGTCTAAGTGGTACAGGATGTCTGATACAGCAGCCCCTCATGTTTCTCTAGCCTTACATCCTGGTCACGAGGCTAGAGAATTAGGTTGCATGACTAAAAGGTTGTTGCGACTCACTAACTGGGAATCAGGTCCTGAGGGGGTGCTGTATTCGCCATCTGAACAGGCATATAAAATCTTGGCCCCTTGTCACTGTACAGGAATGTTGACACATGTATGGCTCAATAGGAGCCATGGCAGGGAGAACACTGATGATGACGCAGCCATCCCTATGATTGCTAGACTACCGCCTGAGTTGTGGTCCACAGGTCCAACGGACGTTGGACATTGTAAAGTACCCCCAATCACCTTTTCCCTGAGAGATTACACCCCTATATGGTAAAGACAGTATAAGAACAAACCTGAGGCAGAGCAGGGCATTGCCTCTACCATTGCTGGCCTGGTGGACTCGGGAGTGTTGACTGTCGCCAAATCCGATTGGAACACACCCATCCTGACTGTGCCCAAGCCAGGCACCGACAAATACCGGATGGTACATGACCTACGTAAGATTAAAGCGTTGGTATCCACACCAACCCTATCTGTGCCTAACCCATACACTTCTTTGTCCAGTTTGACTGTGCGGCACCTGTTTTTTACGTGTATTGACTTGGCTAATGCTTTCTTTTGTATACCTATTGCAGACGCCTGTAAACCAATTTTGGCGTTCACCTATAGGGGTCACCAGTACACGTACCAGAGGCTGCCACAGGGCTTCATTCTCTCCCCAGGGATCTTCAACCATGTCCTGAGGGACCAACTGGCAGGCTGCCAGCTACCCCGGGATACTGTGTTAATACAGTATGTTGATGATTTGCTGGTGGCTGCAACCTGTAGGGAGCATTGCCTCTCTGCCACTGAGATTTTGTTGTCACAGCTATACAAGGCAGGGTTCAAGGTTAGTAAAGAAAAACTGCAGATTTGTAGACCACAAGTTACATTTCTGGGACGTTCAGTAGGTGGCCAGGGCAGTGGTCTGACCTGTAAGCACAGAGAAGAAATTTTGAATCACCCAAAACCATTGACGGTCAAGGATCTTATGTCATTCCTGGGCCTGACTGGGTTCAGCAGACACTATATTGCCCAGTATGCTGATCTCACGGCTCCTTTAAGATGCATGGTCAGAGATAAGGGTATGAAAAATGGTACAGCAACCCTGGATTGGTCAGTCGAGGCTGAGCAGTCTTTCATAACGTTGAAACAGAGCCTTTCCATGTCAACACAATTGCAGTGTGCAGATTATTCAGAATTGTTTTTCCTTGACGTGGCAGAAAGCAATCAGACCGCAAAATGGAGTGTTGTATCAGAAAGATAGGGGTCGGCGGCGTGTGTTGCAGTATGTCAGCGTACTACTCGACCCGGTTGAACAGCGTCAGCCTCCATGTGCTATGTTTGCAGCTGGACTAGCCAAAATAATTACCAAAACATCCCATCTCGTGTTAGGGCACTGTCTGGTAGTTCACACATCACATTCCGTCATATCATTTGTTAATTCATCTGCCTTCACATTTTCTCCATTGCGAACGCACAGAATGTCCACCATTTTGACTGCACCAAACATTAACTATTGTCATGACGGGGTGAACATGGCCGACTTTATGTCTGTGGAAGGCGAGCCCCATGACTGTGCACCCCGTACCTATTTGGCGTCACTAATTCGACCTGATCTCCAAACCAAAAAATTGGAGGGAGCTATGGACCTTTTTACTGATGGTTGCTGTTATAGGAAACTAGATGGGACACTGAGCGCTGGGTATGCCGTGGTACAGGCATCCCTGGACGGTTTTGAAACCAGACTCTCAGAGAAACTTTCGTTCAGACAATCTGCGCAACACGTTGAATTATTGGCTGTTCTAGCTGCATTACGCATTGCTGATGGTCAATGGGTCAACATTTACTCTGATTCCGCCTACGCCGTAAATAGCATCTTGACTGAGCTGCCACAGTGGCAGAGATGTAACTTCACTACCTCAACCGGTCGACCGATTAAGCATGCGGAAGAAGCCAAGGCCTTGTGCGACGCTGTGTTATTGCCTGAGAAAGTGGCCATTCTTAAATGTGCTGGACATCAAGTATCAGATTGCTTTGAAAAAAGAGGTAATGATGCCGCCGACAAAGCAGCCAAGACGGCAGCTGGATACTGTATGCCTCACCAGATGGTAGTCAGACCTATTGACGAACTTGTCTCTCTTTCACCTGAAATAACTTTGTCATTTCTTTCAGACACTTATAAGACGGCGGCCCCTGAAGAGAAGTCCCTGTGGATGAGTAAGGGTGCCTGTCTTTCTGACACGGGTGTGTGGCGAGCACCTGATGGCCGTCCTGTCCTGCCAGCGGACCTGGCAAAGACAGTTCTATTGGAAGCCCATGGGATGGCTCACAGCAGTGACCGAGACATGAAACGCCGTATGGAGGGTTGGTGGCATCCATTCCTGCCCCATATGATCTCAGAGGTAATCAAGTCCTGTGAAGTATGTCAGCAAATGAATGTCAGGCCCACCATTAAATCTGAGCGAGGGCATTTCCCAGTTGTTTCTGGTCCTGGCTGTGAAATAGTGATTGACTTCACTGACATGGGCTATCGGGTACAAGGCAAACAGTACCTTCTCGTCATGGTGGACAGTTACACTTCCTGGCCAGAAGCTTTTGCCGTTGGGAGGGAAGACAGTACCTCCGTTGTTAAATGCTTGATCAATCAATACATCCCAAGATATAGTTTTCCCCATAGGATCCGTTCAGATAATGGCTCCCATTTCAAAAATGAACATTTGAGGTTGGTTGAGCATTCCCTTGGCCTGAAACATTCCTTTGAGGCCGTTTACCATCCCCAAAGCTAGGGAAAGGTTGAACGGATGAACTTAACACTTAAGAACAAGCTTGCGAAAATTTGTGCTGATACAGGCCTATCCTGGTTGTCTGCTTTGCCAATCGCTTTGATGTCTGTACGTTCCTCAATTAACAGGGTCACTGGATTCACCCCATTTGAGCTGTTAACTGGCCGCCAATTTCCGGGTCCCTTTACAGGTTTTCCTATTTGTGACATCCCTGCCTTGGACCCTAAGGAACATTACCAAAAACTGACATGCTTGATAAGTTATTTTTATCCCCAGACACGCCTGACCCTGCCGGATCCAGCACCTTGTGTAGCCCAGTGGGTTCGTGTACGTGAGTTCAGAAGGAAGTGGTCTGGCCCCCATTGGTCAGCCCCTAAACAGGTGGTAGCCCGTACCTCTCATTGTGTCCAATTGAAAGACAAAGGCAACACCTGGTATCATCTCTCAAGTTGTGTTGCTTGTGACCCTCCATCTCGTAGCCTGACCAACACTGTGTTGGACCTTGCTGTGCAGGTCCAAGAGGGGGTACAGGAAGCAAAACAATCGGACGCTCCACTAACAGAGCAGATAACACAAGATAAACAATCCCTTTTGACACACAACACCACACACACAGAGACTTCCTCACAAAACACACAACTGACGTTCAAACAGGGTGATTTGTTTTCAACACCAGAAGCAGAACCCATTGCACACTGTATCAGTGCTGACTGTGTTCTTGGAGCAGGGATAGCACAACAGATCAGACATCGATACGGGGTACATAAGATACAGGGGCAAAGAAAACAATCAGGAGAGTGTGCTGTCACCATAGAAGGAGAAAGGTTGGTGTTCCATTTGTTAACTAAATTGTGGTGCTCAGACTTACCATCTTATACCTCTCTAGAGAGTAGTCTGGAGTGCATGAGGGAAGAAGCTCTCCAATTAGGGGTAAAAAGGATCTCCATGCCCAGGATTGGGTGTGGACTGGACAAATTGGTGTTTGAAGAGGTACAGAAGATCCTAGAGAGGGTTTTCAAGGGAAAAGGGATTGAAATAATCATTTATACCCTGTCAAAAAGTTTATTCATTTATTTCCTAACTACGTTATATTCATTTATTCTTGTTACAAAATTGCTTTCATAATACGTTTTCTGTGATCATTAACCTGTTTTATTTGTAAAGACCAAAGTGACGAGGGCTCTGGAGCCTCGGTTGACTCTTCCTTCAGACCAAGGTGTCACTGGGTAAGTCACCATGAAACTGTGGGGAAATTGGAGGGTTATGGGGGGGGTTATTCATCATAGCAGTGGCTGTAGTATTAATAGTATATGGCATAATGGAAAAAGACACTGAAGATAACAAGCCCAAAAGAGAAATAAAAGTAAAGACGGGACACCCGTTTGGGGTAAAATTGGAACTGATTAGGACCAATGGTAAGGATGCCATCTGGGAATTTGATTTATGCCAGGTAATTAACTGTGGAAAAGATGAGATGTCTTACAGAGGTTATGACATCTACGGGTGTTTGTGGCCTACCACTGGAAGAAATCCCAGTGGCCCCTGGTGTCATGGGTGGACGGATGTCAATTGGTCGACCAGACCGGGATTTGTGAAGCGCATTTGGAAAATGAGTAAGGAACATATTCAATTTAAACTTGCATTGTTTAGGGGACCCTCGAATGTATGGGGAACTAATAGAGTAAATAAAATAATGATTAGGCTAAAAGATGGGCATTATGCCAGAACCTCATACATAACCATAGGGGTAGATGTGACTGGCACAGACCCCATGGGCCTTATCGCCATTACCACCGTGGTAGCCCCAACTGTGCCAATCATTAGTAATTTCTCCCAGTCAGGTAATGCCATTGCTTCTTCTGATTATACCAAAATGACACCCCATGACTTATTAGTGATGGCCACTGGATATAGTGAAGATAATTTGTGGTTAAAGTGGATAGAAACCACAGCCAAAGAACAGGGCATGGCTGATTGTGTTGCATGTGCCAGGGCCAGGCCCACCCTGTACACTGAACCAGCTCCGTTATTCCCAGAAGACACCTGGGGTTATGGTTGTATGCTGGGACTTACCAAACGGGCCACCCCTTTTAATTGTAGCACACTGGCTGCCCTGTTTCCTCCATTAAGCAATCAGTCTCGTATAGGCCCATTCACCCCGAGAGAGGGAAACTATACATGCTTCAATCTAACCAGTACCAGAAAATCACAGATATATGTAGGACAGGTCCCTGACAGCTGGTGTAACACCACGGTGCAAACCCAGGGAGCCCTTGGCGAATGGGCACGTGCTGGGCTATACTATTACTGTGGTGCTTCCGTACTATTAGTAAGAGTGACCCCTGATATGGTTGGGGTGTGTGCCATGACCAGACTGGCAGCCCCGTTAACCCTGATAGGAAGTAGAGTTGTCAGGATGACCCATGTTACCCCAACCGAGTTAACAGCCCGCCGTAGGCGACATGTTTTGCTCAAACGTTCAGCATTTGACCCCACAATTAACAGCCCAACATATGTAGACGCCATTGGCATCCCGAGGGGAGTGCCAGATGAGCATAAACTTGCTGACCAAGTGGCTACAGGATTTGAGAATATCCCAGTGGTGTCAGCCCTATTCCCTGTGACCCCTAATAAGAATGTAGATAGAATTAATTATGTGCATTATAATGTCATGCGGTTATCCAATTTAACTAGGGATGCCGTAGAAGGTCTGGCTGAGCAGTTGGCACCCACCTCGCTGATGGCAGTGCAGAATAGGATCGCACTGGATATGATTTTATCTGAAAAAGGGGGGGTGTGTTCAATGATTGGAGAAATGTGTTGCACCTTTATTCCTAACAACACTGCGCCAGATGGTTCTGTAACCAGGGCATTGAATGGTTTGAAGGCACTGTCAAAAGAGATGAAGGAGCACTCTGGGATTGATAATCCAATGGATAGATGGTTCAATAGAATGTTTGGGGGATGGAAAGGGATTATAATCTCCATAATTACCTCGTTGGGCATTTTTCTTGCTGTTATTGTCACCTGTGGGTGTTGTTGTATACCATGTATTAGATCTCTTTGTAATAGGATGATTATCACCGCAATTGAGAAAAAGGATCCCGATCATCCTCCATCATATGCAATGCCTCTTATGGGCACGGAGGAGGATCAAATGGAAGACCTTGAGGAAAATGTGTGATCTCTGATGGAGATCAAGAGAGGGAATGTTGGGTCTATCCATTTCATAAGAGGTGTATTTTTATAATTTCAGTATCCTAGCAATATGTATTTTAATCATGTACTTTCAGAGAAAATAGATGTGGACCGAAACTGAACAGTAGTTCCTCCTGGCAGGGTGGAATTTACAAGAAACTGAGTGATAAATCATGTGATTTCATGAGAATGTGGGGGTAGGAGTGTTGTTCCTCTTTTTGTGTTAACAGAACTGTGAGTGAGGAGACACCCTAAGAAATGGAGCTCTGCCTGGTAACTTTGGACGGAGGCTTCTGTATTGGCAGAGAAGAGAGTCACCCCACCGGGCTCTGGGAGGAACCAAACAAGAATATAAAAATATGTGTGATGTGTTTGTAAAGCGTTCTGGAATGCCCAGATGCTCTTGATGTATCTGTTGTTCGGAATCCTGAGCTCAGCTCGATCTATTTTACTCACCTTCTATTCTAAATAAAATCAATCTGATCATAGACGTTGTATGAGCGATTTCTGAACCGGGGAAGGACTGTAAGATTTCAGTCCAACAGGTAGGATGTGGTCTCTGTAGCGCAGCCCCCACTTGAGAAAGTAGCGCTTACCCAGTGGCCTTACGGTTCCGGGCGGCTTCTCGCTGTTAGAGAAACAAGGCCGCCGCCTGTGAGGCCGAAGGTAGGGGCCTTCCCACCTTTCAAGAAAGCTCTGGGACCCCCTACCTACCCACTGGTAGGTTACAATTTCGCGGTAGCGCTCACGGCTGACACGCCCAGGCCAGTCACCGTCGCTTCGTTGAGATTGTGACAGGGCACAGTGTTATGGCGTTTTCCATTGGAACCCCATCTGACGGTTCGACACAGCGTCGAGAGACCGACAGAAAGGGAACGTCTCGGTTACGTTTGTAACCTCGGTTCCCTGATGGAGGGAACGAGACGTTGTGTCCTCTTGCCACAACACGTGCTGTCCTCTGCAGCAGCTCCTCAGAACTAAGGTGAATGAATGAGGCACGCCGTCTCCCTTTTATACCCGGTTATCCGGGGGCGGAGTCCGGCATGCAAATTTCATTCGCCAATTTTCATTGGCCTTTTCTAAGAAGTCGGAAGCGATTGGTTCTCAGGGACGAACCCCATCTGTCGGTTCGACACAACGTCTCGTTCCCTCCATCAGGGAACCGAAGTTACAAACGTAACCGAGACGTTTTTAAGCATTTATTTGCAGAAAGCTGAAAGAGGACAAACTTGTCAAAAAAAAAAAACACATGCAATGTTTGCAAAACATAATCAAAGTTCGTATTCATGTTTAAACAACACAATCCTAATGACGTGTTTTACAAATGAAATGAATAGGACCTTGACCATGTGGGAAAATGTTTTTTTTCCTCACAGTTTATAAATCATATGGTGTTTATTTTTAAAATGTAAAAATGCAGAATGGTTTGTGAAAGTGTCACGATCCCAGTCCGTGCTTCCCCTGTGTTTGTGAACTTTTCTGTTATTTCCTGTTCTGTGCCATGTTTTGTGGTCCTTTGTAGTTTTTTGTGTTAATTAGTTCCTCCAGGTGTGTCTTGTTATCTTGTTAGTTTATATGTATTTAAACCCCAGTGTTTCATTTGTCTGTTGTCAGTCGTTAAATGTTTGATCCTGTTTCTTGTGGTTATGCTCAGTGTACTTTGAGATATTTTAGTTCCTTTTCCTTTGTCTTTTTGTTATTTGGTACTTTGCCTTTTTGTTTAAGTAAACCTTATGCTGCATGTGGATCCACTGCTTCGCCTGCCCTTTCGTTACAGATAGAATATACAAATTCTAAAGTATAAAATCAATGGTAAAGCCTATGGAAAGTATCTATAAAACATGGACACCCACCGTATGGTATATGTGTGTTTAAACATGTTTGAAAGCTTTCTTTAATTACACATGAATTATCCATGAAGTTCTTAATGTTAAAGCTGTCCCTGTCATCAGGAGGTTTTTCTGTTAGAGATGACAGACAGACTGTGGTTAAGCCTCTCACATCACTCCCAGGTTTTTTAAGGGCTTAAGTGGCACAAAAGGGGCACTTAAGTCTTGATATTTTTCATAGTTTGTGTCACATTAAAAGTGTACACTGAGCAATATTTACTTTGTCTGGTATATGGGCCATTCTACAGAATTGGTGCAAAACAGCTTGAAAAAAGTTTTTTCACCCAGAATTGTTTTACGTATGCAAATTGTATATTATCAAAGGTACACATTTCTAGGAATTTTGCAGGTAATTTGCATATTGTCATTTCAGAAAATTTTGGAAAGTTCTTTCTCTCCCCAAATTTGGTCACTACCGAAACATAATAATATATTATTTAATAAGAAGGATTATATTTACATATGAAGCTTTTTTAAATCTACTTTTAAAAAAATGCTATTAAAAAAAATTTCAGCATGTAAATCAATAACATTTACAATTTCAACATTATTTCAAGTGTAATTTATGATATTTGTTTTATTTTGTCTTTCTTTGTAAAAGGCATAACATTGATGGTACCTATTTCAACATTATGGATTCATTAGTTTATATATACATTGAACCAAACACTGTCATAACATCTTAATTGATCGTTTAATATATTTTTGACAAAACATCCCATGATCTGGTCATGACACATTCATTTCAGTAGTGATGGTAAAGTTTTGGTATTGATCACAATATTTAATTTGCACTTTCATACTTTCAACATTTTATATTAATACAAATAACTAACTATGTTGCACATAGGCAGCCAGCACATATATCAGACACACATCTGATAGTAAACCTACAGCTCACATACTATATCAATACTAAAACATACTAAAATATTAATGATTTACATAACTGTACGGAGTTTTGAAAGTGTTCCTTTTTCTTGTTACAGAAAAAAAATTTGTCACTACCGAAACAATGATGCCCAGTGATACGTTTCGGTCGTGACTGTTTTGGTAGTGATATTTTTTTAATACTTTTGAGCTTCATTCAAATATTCTAATCAGCACAAGGTTTGCAAGCACAATTCTGAACAAATGTACACACATAAAAACTAAATTTTGTGGAATAATGCCCCAAAATTTGACGTTCCTTAACGTTAGACACCGATTTTGATACTTTTGAACACATCTACTTAAAAATTATTGGACCAATCCACTCATCGTGTAGCTTATTAGAGAGATGGACACAGTAATGATTCTTGATAAAAATGTAGGTGTGTGGCTAAAATCAGTCTGAGCCAATGAACTAAAGCATACACTGCACAGTTGTGACATGAAAATCCTGGACACAATTTTTACATAAAGTTTCATCATTTAAAAATAAAATATAAAATAATTTAACTCTGCTAAATGACTAAATGTGAATGTAACTTGAACAGGAAAAACACGTCCTAAAATATGAAATAAGTGACACTCAACTCAAGTCAACTTTATTTATATAGCGCTTTGACGAGGGAGGCGGGACAAGAGCCGTGGGAGGAGGAAGAGAGTCCGGCGGCACGAGCGCTAACGAGGAGGAGATCGGAAGCATAAAAGGCCGAGCGACAGGAGGAAACGGCGAGAGAGGACCGGGCCCGGACTTACGTTAAGTTTTGTTTATGTTTGTGTGGCTGAGGTGCAGGGGAGGAGCAGGAAGTGGGGGACTTCCTGCCGGCTGCCCTCAGCCGGAAGAGCCATCGCCAGCCGCCAGGGGGCGGAGGAGGAGCGAGGGAGCGTCCAGTACCACTGCATGGCACCGCGAGGAAGAGGCTCTTGGCTGGCTGAGGACTGAGCGACAGCGTGTCGGGGAACCGGACCAAATGTTTTTTTTCTGTTTCCTCTCTCCCCTCTCTCGGCCCTGTCACTCCTGGTGCTTCCGTCTCCGTTCTCTCGTCTCGTATGTCCATACCCCCAGGCGCTGAGGCCGGAGAAACTGGCCCCCCCGGGGGGAAGTAAGCACAGGCTCGTGGGTACCCCCTTGCCTGTGAGGGGCAATGGGGGTATGTGACGAGGGAGGCAGGACGAGAGCCATGGGAGGAGGAAGAGTATCTCCCACGGAGGAGATCGGAAGCATAAAAGATGTTTGACCTGTCCCCATTTACACATTTCTGTAAATGTTGATATTGTACATTTAGAATACATTAAGGGTCTCTGTCTTTTTCTCCCTCCTGAGCCTGCCCCCACTCCCCTCTCTTGCCCCATGCACCACTGAGCTCTGACCTCATCCGAAGTTCCTTCCACAACCACCCCAACATACACTGACCCGCACTAGTCACTTTATGCAGCCTTGGACTGCTCACTACCTCATTCAGCATTGGTCTGGATAGAAAGTAACACAATTTCAATCCTCTATATGTATGTACTGTACATGTGGCAGAATTGACAGTAAAGCAGACTTTGACTTTTGATTTGTTGCTCATAATATTTTTGCAAAAACTTTAAAGCTCAATACCTCAAAACTAGTCAGAGTGCAGATAGAACCTTATAATTCCAAGTCAACAAAATATATATATTTTTTGGAGGATGGACTGTTTAGCCAATCACATTGAGCGTTCAATCCACCAATCATAACACTCTGTACTAACTCAAGAAGCTCAATGCTGCACTGTTATGTGCAGTGTGCCTGCATCAATTCAAGTCAAACACAGACAAGAAGGATTTCAGTAAGAGTACACTATTTAACACATGAGTTCACTTTGTATATCTGATGTCACTTTATTATTCATTAAACATTTGTAATGCTTGTTTTTTGGTAATGAAGTTAGGTGTTCGCAGTGTTATATGTTTCCCCCATGTATCATGTTTTAGAGATCGTCTTGGTTACAGATGTAATCTCTGTTCCCTGATGAAGGGAACGAGACGTTGTGTCAAACCGGCAGATGGGGTTTGACTTCTGACTATTTTGAAAAGGCCAATGAAATTGGCGAATGAAATTTGCATGCCGGACTCCACCCCGGATAGCTGGGTATAAAAGGAAGACGGCGTGCTGCATTCATTCACCTTTTGGGCTGAGAGCATCCCTCGACCGCTGCGGCGGGCGGCCAGCGTTGTGGCATGAAGGACACAACGTCTCGTTCCCTCCATCAGGGAATAGAGGTTACATCCGTAACCAAGACGTTCCCTTTCTGTCGGACTCTCTACGTTGTGTCAAACTGACAGATGGGGTTCCTATCTAAAACGCCACGGCACTGTGCCGCATCACAATCTCTAGCGAAGCAACGCTGACTGGCCTGGGTGTCAGCGCAAAATTGTAACCGTCCAGTGGAGAGGTACGGGGTCCCAGAGCTTCGGAAGGTGGGGAGCCCCTGCCACCGGCCGTTGTTTCTCTAACAGCGAGAAGCCGCCTGGCACCGTAAGGGCCAGTGGGTAAGCGTTATCTCCTCACTGAGGAAACGCACTACAGAGACCACTTCCTACCTTGGGGAGGAGTTTAGTGGAGACACCAGCATGGTCTCGCCGGCAGGGGAGAACTCATGGGAGAATGTGCGGACTGAATGAAGTGCCGCAAGGTCGAGGTCCACCTAGGGAAGGTCATGGGTTACCAAGGTGGGAACCAAGTTAGAGGTCCGGTTAGAGCTATGCGGTAGATAACTCAGCTGGTACCCGGGACAGGGTTGCTCTGCCCAGCCTGCCAGCAGGAGGTGCTTAGTGATGGATGGAATGCCTATACTTCACCCAGTGGGGGAAGAAGGGAGGTGGAAATAGCACGCTGACCCACCTAGGAGGGGGGAGGTGCTTTTGCAGGCGTACGCCATACCGGTCGCCGATCTTACCTGTTACCATGCAAGACTCAGGCTGACACTGGTTCTACGCGGAGGCTGTAAAATGTCGCGAAGGTGTTGGGCATAGCCCAACCCGCAGCTCTGCAGATGTCTGCCAGAGAGGCGCCCTGGGCCAGTGCCCACGAGGAGTGTGCCCTCACTGCCAATGGGCACGGGTGATCTTGGGATCGGTACGCTGTGGCGATCGTGTCCACGATCCAGTGCGCCAGTCTCTGTTTGGAGACAGCCCTCCCGTTCTGCTGGCCTCCAAAACAGACAAAGAGCTGCTCAGAGCTTCTGAAGATCTACGTGCGGTCCAAGTAGAGGCGCAGAGCGCGTACTGGACACAACATGGATAGGGTTGAGTCTTCCTCCCCGGTGGGGAGCTCCTGTAAGTCCACCACCTGGTCCCGAAAGGGAGTGGTGGGAACCTTGGGAACATAGAGAGGATCACGTGAGAGTCTCCAGGCCTGAATTCTAGGCAATCGGTGGACACGTAGAATGCTTATAGGTCCTCTACCCTCTTGATGGAGGCGAGCGAATTGGGTAAATGCTACTGAATACACATAGTTGATAGCACTCAACTGTGCATATTCGCCCTTTGAGTTAAAATTGATAATTTCCCTGAGATGCACTACAGAGGCATCGGGCATGAAGAGGTTCAGGCAGTTCAGCACTGACTGTGTGCGATCAGTAGTTAGCCATGCTGTCATGGAGACAGAGTTGAGTTCCATGCCGAGAAAAAAGATGCTCTGCGTGGGGGAGAGCTTGCTCTTTTCCCGGTTGACCTGTAGCCCCAAACGATCTAGGTGCCGGAGCACCAGGTCCCTGTGTGTAGTCAACAGACAACAGATCTCGCGAGTGTGCCAAGACAAGCCAGTTGTCGAGATAGTTGAGTATTCGCACGCCCTTCTCCCTGAGGGACCGAGACAGCCCTTGGGGGGTGGTTCGATGGCTGGCAGTGTGGATCCCTCGCCGTGGGGAGGCCCCCGGGAGGAGATCGGCTCTGCTGACTTACCTGCCTGGCGATGATGCAGCTCAACGCATTGTCTGACTGAGAGTGCTGAGGGCTGCTGAGTGTGCTCAACGTTGTGTCTCGCCATGACGCAACATCGAGTTGCTGACCACCGTCGAGTAGAGGGTGATAGCGGCTGTAAGAAAAACCCAGAGAGAGAGGAAACTCTTTTTGTGAAGATGTGGGCGCTAGGCCCCCAGGGGGGCCCAGCAGATGTTGAGACGGGGCAGGGACCATCGATGGAATGGCTGGGGTCGGGCACGATGGCACACTCAATCTCCCTGGGGTTTTCCTGTCAGGGCAGCTTCTGCTGACGCGGCAGCTGTGGTCTCCTCCTCGACGTCTTCTTCTGGGAGGCCGCCTGGCTGGGGGGTGCTGGAGCCGGAAACGAGGAGGACCGGGGCTGCTGGGAAGCGGACGCCGCACAGGATCTCAAAGGCTGGAAGGCGTCAGAGTCGCGGCGGGGCAGGATGTGTTTGATGGACTCCGTCTGCTTCTTCACCGTCGAGAACTGCTGGGAGAAGTCTGAATAGCCCGCCTTGCGAGATGGGTGCATCGAGAAAGCGAATTTTCTCAGCGTCACGCATCTGCACAAGGTAAAGCCAGAGGTGTCTTTCCTGGACCACAAGTGTGGACATCTTGGTCGCCGGCGGTGCGGAGTTCCTGCATCAACCCTGGGTCGGTCTTACCCTCGTGGAGCTCCTTTAGCGCCTTGGCCTGGTGGACCTGCAGGATGGCCATGGCGTGGAGGGAGGAGGCAGCCTGGCCCGCAGCAGTGTAAGACTTCGACACCAGAGATGCCAAAAACATACACGCCTTGGACGGGAGTCTAGGTTGACCTCTCCAGGTGGCCGTTGTCTGCGGGCACAGGTGCACCGTGACTGCATGTTCCACCTGGGGCATGTCGACATAGCCCCTGGCTGCCCCACCATTGAGGGAAGTGAGGGCGACAGAGCTAGTTTGATGGGAACGAGCCGAGAAGGGGGCGTTCCAGGTCTTACTAAGCTCTTCATGCATCTCCGGAAAATACGGGACCAGTGCACCGCACCGCCTCTCCCCCAACGCTCGCGGCGGCCTGGGAAAGCATGGTTGACATCTCGACGCCCACCTCTTCCTGGGACAGAAAGGGAACCTCTGTTGAAGGGATATTTCACAGGCAAAACAAAATTTCCCATGTTTTACTCTCCCTCAACGCATCCTGACTGAAGATGACTTTCTTCTTGAAGAATAATGCAGTCGAAGTTATAATACCACATATCATTTTACTTCCAAGAGGTAGAATAGGAGTGAAAGGGGCATCAACTTTTTGAAGCTGCAAAGTGCATCCATCGATCAAATAACTGCTCGACACGGCTCTGTGGTCTTAAAGGGGTGCTGCAACGGTGTGTCATGCATTTTGACTTCTTTACTATGTTAAACGTGTTCTCTTCTCATGCTTAACATGGTCAACTTGTCAAAAAACGAGTTGGGCGTATTACATAGTATTTCTCTGCACAATATACTCCCCAAGCGATCGTACAGGTTTCGGAAAGTTTTTTTTAGAACATATAAAACTATTTCGTAATAAATTTTCTTAGTCCCTTTTTGGACAATTCTCCTGGAAAAGCATGCAGCACGCCCACGCCGCAGCAAGGAGAGCAGGAGAATGAGCATGCGCAGATGTCACTTTCACTTGTACAGGAGAGAGAGAGAGAGAGAGAGAGAGAGAGAGAGAGAGAGAGAGAGAGAGAGAGAGAGAGAGAGAGAGAGAGAGAGAGAGCATACGTTCGAAAAGTTCGGGTGTTTGTTTGTTCACTGCATTTGAGTGATGAATGTTATATAAACGGTGGATATAACGCTGGATTTGGAGATCGTTTGAAACTGATATACGGAGCTGTCCCAGCGCTAAAAGATGCCGGACATGAACTGCATGTGGTGAGTGAAACTGATGTCTGTGTTTTTTTGGCAATGGATGTGCACGTGCTTTAGTTCAGACTATTCCTCCCCCCCACACGTGCCGCATGATTTCGGAAATAATCGTACATCTTTATATATCTTTTAAAAATGTGATCAAACTAAATACTCTTTGAAGATACGAAGTATGCAATACTACTCTATAGGTACTCAAGATTAATATATGATTAATATGAGACCGCCTGTGTTAGAGCCGCTTTAACAAAGGTCTTCTGAACGAATCGATGCATTTGTTTAAAGAGTACATTCCTCGAGATCATAAAAAATACATTTCATGAAGTGTTTAATTTTGCCGTGTTTGAATGTAAGCAATCTGCCAAGTTGTAAATCCGAAGGTGAACGAATAACAAAGTTATTAGCTTATAAAAAAGGTAATCGACTCTGAATCACGCGAACAAGCCATGACCTGTCCGAATCTTTAACCACAATGTACCTACGTCACTAGAAAAATCCCCGCCTACTGACTGCGAAAACTTAACTCTCTCCTCCCCAAACACTGTACTAGCTCGTTCGTGACGTGTGCATCATGTCTAAGAGAAGCTGTGTTCTATGTAGTGAAACTAAGTCAGTCTTATTTTCACTACCAAAGGAAGAACTTCTGAGGAAAAAAGGGTTACTATTTATTTTTCAAACGACACCAAAGGAGTATAAACCGAACGTTTTACTTTGCGCGCGTCATTTTACCGAAGATTGCTTCATCAATCTTGGCGCCTTTACTGCAGGATACATTAAACGTCTTTCCTTAAAAGATGTTGCAATACCAACTTTATTTGGACCTGTAAGCTCCACCGAATCACAACCTGTAAGTGTGACTCTTTATTTTTGTCTTTACTTAAAATTAAATTTGTGTGACGTTATCTCATGTCTGTGTTTAGCTAACGTTACCGTTATTTTTGGGGTTGTTACTGTTTGTTTACCTAACGTTAGCTATAAACTCGTTGCGCTAATGTAAGTGTTCAACCATATTAACTCGCAAAGTCTTTATTTCAAGAACTGCGTGGTGTACTATAGTTATAATAACATCTGAAGATACGAACACCGTACACTGTATGCCGTGATAACTAACTGTTACAAGAGAAGTGTCTAAAACAGTCCTTTTTCTTACTGGCATCTGTATAAGGATTAAAGAATGATTCGTCAGACTCGGGCTCGAACTGGTAAGGTAAAATCGACGCCATCTCTCTCTATACACTGTTAATATCCAACCACCTGCAAACCGTAATACAGCAGTAATGATAGGCGGTCCATTTGCGACACATGCTGAACGCGTTTGACCAATCACAGCAGACTAGACCATTTGACCAATCACAGCAGACTAGACCATCTGACCAATCACAGCAGACTACACTATCTGACCAATCAGATCTGACTACGCTGGCGGAAAGGCGGAGATTACACAGATGAATCGCGGAACGAATCATTTGAGAGTCAGTCAAGAAGTAAGGTAATAAAAACTGCTTATTATTACGAAATAATAGTATTTTTACATCATGTATGTACATAAACTTGTTGTCGGACACTCCATAAACCAAAATAAGCCCTTAAAAATATTGAGGAATGTACTCTTTAAAATAAACACTGATATTGACAGCGCTATTAACATTGATGTCGAACCATTATCCCTCAGCTGTGCATGAACATGAGACTTGTTTTTCTGGCAAATGAGGCAGGCACGTCATAAGTTCTGGTGACAAACGTGGAATCGAGCTTTCGTCACTGTCATTAGCCAGAAAACGCACAACAAACATGGTCTGCTAGCCATTGATTACATGTCATGACCACAGCCTCCACCGTCATTTGCATTTTTATATAAGTGTATGTAGTTCCATTGGAAAACGTTATGCATTGAGCATGCATCTAGTTGATGAAGCACGGGCAGATTTAAAGTCCGGCACATCAGAACAATGGCAGAGGCAAAAGTGAATCTGTTGCTAGTTTGTCTTTGTTTTATTGTTGTGTTTAAAAAAATAACACAAAGCATTTGTTTTAAAGTCATGAATAAACAAACATTTTAAGCATTCGCTTCGTTCAAAGAAAAGATGTAAACCTTAAAATCAATACAAGCACTGCAGATGCTATAGTAAATTTCATTGACAAACATATTTTCACATAAAATCCAGGAAAACGTAACCATACACAACACTACACATAAATAACTCATAATTAGTACAAGCCCATATTCTGCTAATTACAGACATTCATTGCTACTTTACTTTTTTCTAAAAAGTGGCTTTTGGATGAGTATTTCCTTGTTTTCAACAGGGTTGCTTATAGGTGGAGAGTGGAGTGATGACCAGGCTGGTGGATCTTGTCATTTCTGTAGCCTGTGTAGTGAAGTGATGAAGAAGCTGTTTATTGGAGCTATTGTACTGGTGGAGTTACTGGAGCTGGTGATGATGAGTCTGCAGGGTAGAATAGAATATTTTCTGAAATTAGTCAGAAACGCCTCTGTATCTCCATGGCAACGCTAGGGATACGTCTCAGTGTGACTGCTTCTGAAGCACTTATGTTAAAACATTCGATAGCGAAGCTATACGAAAAAGGCAGATGACGTATGGACCAGGAAGGCATGAAAGGGCATCAGTACTGGTGTTTTTCAGCTTTTCAGCCATGGCAATACTAGAGAAACAAAATGCCCACGGCGCCATGCTTCCAAATACCTGTCTGTATATGTGAAATGAACACATAGGCAACTAAACATGAGCCCTCACAGAGGCACTTAAATCTAGGTTGTAAAACCTTGCATATGTGAGTGACGAAGAACAAGGAAAAAAAGAAAGAAGGAAAGAAGCCCCTGGTCCTAAGGCCTTAGAGGCAGCGATACTCCTAGTTGACTGAGCCCTCACGCCTACAGATGAGGGTCTACCCAAACTCTCATATGCAAGTGAAATAGTATCCACTATCCTCCTACTTAAAGTTTTCTTGGTTGCTTTCTTAGCAAACCAAAGCACTCAAATAACTGCTCAGATCACCTCCAATGAGCAGTTTTATGAACATGTCCTGTGCTTGAACTGGGCAAACTAAATTGAGTCTTTCCTGGTCCTGGCTCCTAAAGAGGGTGGACCAAAAGCTAGCAAAATAATGGGCCTTGCCACATTAGTAAACACCTTAGGCACATAACCACTCCTAGGGTATAGAAAGGCTTTGGCAATCTCGGGAGCAAACTCAAGGGAAACCGACATGGCCTGCAGATCTCAAACTCTCTTATCTCTCATCGAATGAGAGTGCTTAGGCTGATGATTATCCTCGACATTGGTTCTTGCCGCAACGTCGAGTTGCCGAACACCGTCGTGTAGAGGGTGAGAGCGGCTGTGATAATACCCAGACGATGATGTGGCACAACGCACCGTCGATTGAGAGTGCTTAGGCTACTGATTATCCTCGACATTGGGTCTCGCTGTGACGCAATGTCGAGTTGCCGAACACCGTCATGTAGAGGGTGAGAGTGGCTATGATAAATGCCCAGAGAGAGAGAAAACTCTTAGAAGTGTGCTGTTGGGACGGGCAGGAATCGTCCCGGATCGACCAACCAGCAATGGAATGGCTGGGGTCGGGCCCGAAGGTATTCTCGATCTCCCTGGGGTCTTCCCATGGTGGCCGCTTTGGCTTCCGCCGCAGCTGCTGACGGGTTGGTGGTCTCATCTTCGATGTCTCGAAGAGGACCAGGGCTGCTGGGAAGCAGACGGTGCATGGGATCTCTGCGGCCAGAGGGCGGTCGAGTCGCGGCTGGGGAGGATATACTTGATATCCTCTGTCTGCTCCTTTACTGTCGAGAACTGCAGCTCGACAGTATCACCAAACAGCCCCCCTTGCGGGATTGGGTGCATCGAGAAAGAGGACTTTCTCGGCGTTACTCATCTGTGCAAGGTTCAGCCAGAGGTGTCTCTCCTGGACCACAAGTGTGGACATCGCCCGACCGATCACCTTGGTCGTGCGGAGTTCCTGCATAAGTGCTGGGTCGGTCTTACCCTCGTGGAGCTCTCTCTGCGCATTGGCCTGATGGACCTGCAGGATGGCCGTAGCGTGGCGAGAGGGGACAGCTTGGCCCGCAGCAGAGTAAGCTCTCGACACCTCAGATGCCGAAAAGCCTACGTGCTTTGGACAGGAGTCTAGGTCGAGCCCCAGGGGGACATCGACGTATCCTCTAACTGCCCCACCATCGCGGGAAGAAAGGGCGATGGAACTAGTTGACGTGTACGCGCCGAAGGGGAGCATCCAGGTCGTACTAGGTTCCTCATGCACTTCCGGGGGAACACGGCACTGGGGGCGAGTGCAGCTTGGAGCCGCTCTCAAGCCCGAGGTACTGTGTATCCAGCCGCGAGAGTTGGGAGAGGCAGTGCGGTGCACCGCAACCCAAAGCCGGCGGCCCGGGAAAGCATGGCTGCCATCTCATCATCACGTACCGTGTCCGATACGTGGTTGAGGAACAAGACGGTGGGACCGACTCATGGGGAACGGTCAGAAGAGCGAGACAAGGTGCAAACGGTCCGCGAGCCAGTGGCTGACGGATTAGCGCTCACAGTAATCCTCATATCACCCTCGCTGCTCGCCGTAGCGGGCGGCAGGGCCGTAGTCCTGCCGTCACGGAACGGGAAGCAGACGAGGTGGTGGCTGAGTCCCGTGGGAACACAGCCACCGTGACGCATAGTCTGAATCGTCAACCGCCCGCAGTGCGGGCAGGACGTATCCACAACATCTGCCCCAGCGTACTGGAAGCAGACATAGTGTCCGTCCCCCTCCTCGATGAGTGTGTTGCACCCACGAGAACAGCGGGACATGCCACGCTGGAGAAATTTGCTCTTTTAGAGAAAAAACTCGAACACTTCTGGAACCGCCGAGACGCCCAGGGGAAGTCGCCGCTGGAAGGGACAGTCCGCTGCACCACATCGTAGAACCGGCAGTCTTGTAGTTGCTACTTGTAGCGAAGTCTGTTGATCATGAGCGAAGGCTCCAAAGAACAAAAGGTGAATGAATGAGGCACGCCGTCTCCCTTTTATACCCGGATATCCGGGGGCGGAGTCCGGCATGCAAATTTCATTCGCCAATTTTCATTGGCCTTTTCTAAGAAGTCGGAAGCGATTGGTTCTCTGGGACAAACCCCATCTGTCGGCTTGACTCAACGTCGAGGGACTGACAGAAAGGGAACTGTCACCCCCACCTGAGACAAAGGGTCTCTCATGACTGAAATCTCCTACAAAGAGCTCTCCAGAAGTGACATGAGGTGTGAGAACCATACTCGGGTCGGTTAGAATGAGGCTACTAATAATAGACGGATTCAGTTTCTCTGAAGGGAACTCATTGTCTGTCAAGTGCCAAGGCTATCACATGTACAGCAAAACATTTTCTGTAATTTCTCGAAGCAGATGCTATAGCAAATAAAAGAGCATATAGAATCATTTATGCTTTATGTTGGAGTTTGAATGTGTTTCTACGAAGAGTTCCCATTAATCTACTCTCTTATTGGATGTATTGTATAATAAAATGTTTTGTTGACAGCAGTTGGTTTCCTTTTTTACTTGATGTGCATGTTCATGTGAATTTCTTAATGTAAGTTATCATTAGGATGTGAATATGACCATAGCAGCATGATCATATACTAAAGCATTCGTACTGTGAATGTATTTCAATTATGCATTTTATTTTCTCTTTAATACTAGACAAAATGTACCATAAATACACAATGTAATGTAGTTGGTGTACTAATGCTATTGTAGTAATCAATGCAGATTATTGATAATAATATTTAGCATACATTGCTTGAAATATAGTTGCTGCTCCTACTTAAGCCTGTTCAAACAGGCTTACAGCGCGAGTTCAGAAGTATTGAGACCTGCATGAGCCATGTAACTATATGTCAGGTTCTGGTGATAGCTAGTTTTCCTACAAACACCTGCTAAATTTACATAAATTTTAATGAAAGATGGTTTACTTCATAACACTGCAAACACGCCATTTAATTACCAAAAACAATCATTACAAATATTTAATGAATAATAAAGTGCCATCACATATACATCTATAAATGTATAATTTAATTATATTCCTGTTGTTTGTTTCATTACAGGTTTAGATCATTACATTTGCAATATAAGCTTTCTGAAGACTAATCCAAATAGCTCAGTTCTTCTGGGATCTATGATTTTTGTAGACCTAGACACAAGAAACAAAGAACTCCTCTGCCTAAAGGATCTAAATCAAACCAATCTGTTACAAGTAACATTTCATTATCTCTTCATATGCAAACCACACGGTCCCGTAAATAGAGGTCCATTTTCTGGCTCTGCTAATAGAATTGAATTTCACAGAGTGTAACTTAAATTAGACATTCCAAAGCAGCCCTGAATGGCAGAAATAATCGGCATGGGTGACTAATTTGGCAGAGCGTGTGCTAAATACACAAATCCCCTTTTTCCACCCCTTGCCCGAGGTTTACGAAGAGCAGAATACAACCCACAGACAAAGACAACATGCAGCTCATAAAATTAACATAGTAAATGACCTGGAGAGGAAGGCACAATGAATAATCTGATTTTATCACCACCGAGTATGCGTGGCATGAAACAGAGGCATCCAATGAAAACATCCTCGTTAATCTTGCATGTCCTTTGATAAACTTCTCTGCAAAGTCTCTAGGTGTTGAAGGAGTGTTGTCTGCTTCTACTGAAAACTGAAATGTTTTTGCTTTTGTCTTTGAAGGTCAGGTTTAGCAAAAAGTGATGGTCATTTAGTCATTGATTGAACTCATTTAATCATTTTTAAATGCATCACAATCATCCTAGTCTCCAACCTAACAGGGATACTTTATGTTGCCTGCAATGGAAGTTCATAGTAAATGACTGTCAATTATAGTGAAAAAAAAACCCTCCATAAATGCACTGTAATTGTATTATCCACATTATCTGCATGTTCTATGCTCAGTATTTCTTCAAGCCTAGAACTGGATTGCTGAGTTAGACCTGGGTGAATAACCACTTAACCCTCTTGTTACCCTTAAATCTGATAACATCTTTTTCCCACTGGGGTCAATTTGACCCCAGCAATTTAAACCTACAGAATGTGATTTTTTTACTAAAAAGTTTGTGTCAGGTCATTTATATCTTTGTTGAGTCCTTAAATAGACCTTTAAATAAACTCACAACCCCTCACCCCCACTCCCCACCCCTTGTACATCCAAAATACCTATTGCACAACTATGGACAAATTTGCAAATCACCATAAAATCTCACTAATTGACCTAATATATATATATTTGGTGTTTACATTTTTTTTACCTTTCTGTTTTTCATCACAAGAAGCTCAGAGAGAAGCTCTGGCTATTTTTTATTTTCATTTTCCCCAACATGGTAACCGTTTTAGCAGTTTAGCAGTTCCTCACCCTCACCTGATGTTAAAAAACTATCACATGTAACGTGATGGTGTAACTAACCCGCACGTCCGCTGATCACACCTCCTGCATCAACGCTCGTTCACCGTCCTTCCCGCTCACTTTCCCCAGCCTTCTGATTACACCCTCACCTGCGCCTTGTTTATGGACTCCATATAACTCTCCCGTTTTGCCCATCTTAGTGTTCAGTCTGGTTGTCATATCCCGCATGCTGTCCGTGTGAGTATATGCGTTTGGATTATTTACCCAAATCTATTTAACTGAGGAACTTTTCCGGAACTTTTGGATTACTACCTGAGTTCTTTGTTTAGGGAATATTACCTGGACATTTGGATTATTTTGGCGTTTACCTTTATGTTTGATTGTGACCTGTATTATCCTTCTGGCATTCTATTAAACCCTTGTGTTTTCCCTGAAATCCCTGTGGTGCTTTCTCTGATCCGCCCAGAAGCGTGACAGAAGACTGAATCAAAAACATGACCCACCACAGGACACCACCGGAATTTCCTCAGCTGCATCATCAGAGCCCGGCACGGAACTCGTCAACCTATTACGAACCCATACGTCACCCTCTCCGTCATCGGCGATTACATCCAGTCCCATGGCGCTTCCCATCCGGTATTCCGGATCAGTAGAGGGCTGTAGCAGGTTTTACCTACAATGTGAGCTTTATATGCAACTACACCCCAAACAGTTTACTATAGATGCATCCAAAATTGCTTTCATTATTTCTCTCCTTGACTGAGTCAGGTCACCTGGGATATGTGTGGCCCTGCGGACGCCACAGGAGGAGGCGTCGGGCGAGTCGTGTTAGCTGCCATAAGCGAACGCCACCCTGGCGGTTAAACGCTACTGCAGTTGTGCAATCCGACCGGACCAGCACGTGCTTGTTCCGCACGAGGGGTAGTAACCCCTTCAGTGCGGGTAGCACATCCAACAACTCTAGGCAATTGATATGCCTGCGCAGGCGGGGGCCCGTCCATTGCCCTGACACTGCGTGCCCGTTGCACACGGCACCCCAACCCTGCAGGGAGGCGTCTGTCGACTGACGTGCCTCGCCTGCCCGAGAGGGACGCCCGTCCATAGAAAAAGGTCATTGAAGACCAAGGGGTTAGGGTGCGTCGGCAGAAAAAGCGTAATCACCATTCGCCTGCTGCCGGTGTGCCACGCCTCCAGGGAACTCGACTCTGTAGCCAGTGTTGGAGCGGTCACATGTGCATCAACCTGAGGGGTATCACCACCGTCGAGGATGCCATGTACCCAGGAGCCTCCTCCCGCTGACTGCTTGAAATATTCCAGGCAGTTCAACACTGACTAAGCGCAGTGGCGCTGTAATGGAGTTGAGTTCCATACCAAAAAAGAGTATGCTCTGCACAGAGGAGAGCCTGCTCTTTTTCGGTTGACCTGAGGTCCCAATCGATCTAGGTGCCGAAGCACTAGGTCCCTGTGTGTACATAACAGATCTCACGAGTGTGTCAAATGAGCCAGTTGTCGAGATAGTTTAGTACCTGCACACCTCTCTCCCTGAGGGGAGTGAGGGCGGCTTCCACGATCTTCGTGAAGACTCGTGGGGACAGGGACAGACCGAAAGGGAGGACTCTGTACTAATATGCCTGAACCTCGAAAGCGAACCGTAGGAACGGGCGAAGACGAGGGGGAAGAGACATGAGAGTAAGCGTCCTTCAGGTCGATTGCCATGAATCCATCCTGACATCTGACAGATGCCAGGATGCGCTTCCGCGTGAGCATCCTGAACGGCAGCTTGAGTAGGTGCCTGTTTCAGGGTACGCAGATCTAGCGACCCCCGCTCTTTTAGGGA
>NW_026634434.1:88369-97213 GCF_024868665.1 Triplophysa rosa
ACATACCCAGGAGAAAACAGAGAATAAAAATAAAAAGGCAAGCCCCGACAACTTCTAAACATAAAAATAATCATTTAACAAGGAAGACTTAATGGTCTGAGTCAAAGAACATCATTCAGCACGACAAAAAAAAGAATATAATTGGAACTACTCACACAAGTACAACAGCAACCCAACAGTTTTAACACGTGCTGTCATAGACTAATACAGTTTTAACAACATGATGCAATAAGTGGTTGTCTGGAACAGGGGACAGAGGTTGACCCGGCACAACACCCGTGGCGGAGCTTCACGACGCGCACTCTACAGAAGCTCTCCCACACTGTTCGGCCATCCACCATTTAAACTCTCCTGCTCAACACGCCATCCCTCGCAGCTGATCCCAATCAAGCGCTGCAGGAGAGAGAGAGAGAAAAACTGCGCACCACACAACATAAACACAGTTAATTACAAAAATTTACGCCCCAGGACGTGACACCCCCACCCTTAGTTACAAAAATCAGATTTGTAATAAAAAACATTCAGATTTTTGCATGAAATTCATTTTACCCCAATAGACAACTCAATTATCATCAGTAAAGCTTCTTGACAACGCATCAGCTACGATGTTTTCTACACCCTTCTTGTAGCGCATGTCCAAGTCATACTCCTGCAAAATCAGTGCCCATCTCATTAGTCGTTGGTTTGAGTTTGACATCCGAAACAGAAATATTAAGGGATTATGATCCGTGTATACAACAATTCGATTACCAGAATTTATGTAAACTTCGAAGTGTTGAAGTGCCAAAAGTAACGCCAATCCCTCTTTCTCTATAGTGCTATAATTCTGCTGGCACTTCGTAAACTTTTTAGAAATGTAACTAATAGGATGTTCAATACCAACATCATCAGCTTGCAATAACACTGCACCCGCACCACGAGCACTGGCATCAACTTGCAAAGCGAATGGTACAGCGAAGTTCGGGGCAGACAGAACTGGTGCATTGCACAGCAAATCTTTAGCAGAGCAGAAGGCAGACTCACACTGCTCATCCCACATGAATTTCCTATCAGTGCTAAGAAGGTCAGTAAGAGGCGCAACCACTGTGGCAAAGTTCCTACAGAACCCTCTATAATATCCAACCATTCCTAGAAAACGTCGCAATTCGCGTTTAATAGTAGGTGACGGAAAATGGACAATAGCTTCAACTTTTGCACTCACTGGCTTCACCTGCCCCTGCCCAACCACCTTTCCAAGATAGGTAACCACAGCTTTACCAAATTCACACTTGCTAAGGTTAAGCGTTAGAGATGCTTCTGATAACTTTTCCAGAACTGAATTAAGAGTACATAAGTGGTCTTCCCAGGACATCGAATAAACCACTATGTCATCCAAATAGACTTCACAATTCGGCACGTCAGACAGTACCATGTGCATTAATCGTTGGAATTTGGCCGGTGCATTACGCATTCCAAAGGGCATCACTGTATACTGCATAAATGCATCGGGCGTAACAAAGGCAGAAATCTCCGAAGCTCGTGGAGTCAACGGCACTTGCCAATATCCTTTAAGAAGATCAAGCTTGGTTACATAACGTGAAGAACCCACTCGATCAATGCAATCCTCAATTCTGGGAAGAGGGAAGGAGTCAGCTTTAGTTACGTTATTTACTTTGCGGAAATCAGTACAAAACCGAAGCGAACCATCGGATTTTGGCACAAGAAGAGAAGGCGAACTCCACGGGCTGTGACTAGCCACAGCAAGACCATTTTTCACCAAATACTCAACTTCCTCTCTCATTACTTGACGTGTACACGGATTAACCCGGTAAGCATGTTGCTTAATAGGTACACTCTGACCTACGTCGATGTCATGCACTAACACATTGGTCTGAGAAGGAACATCTTTAAACAACGTTAAATATTTAGGTCAATTAATCAACTCCATGATTCCCTTACATTGTTCCTCAGACAAATAGGAGAGATACGTTGGTAATGTGGCCAGAATAGCAGAATTTACCAATTTTCCACAAATTTGAACAACCCCTTTATCAACTATACCATCAACCTCCGGTTTATAACCAGACGGCAGTTCAACAACATTCACTGCCGAAACATTTTTAGTAACAGGGTTATCAACAGATCCATCTCGGGCAAGGTATGCCTTCAGCATATTTACATGACAAATTCGACTTTTTCTTCGTCGATCAGGAGTTAGAACAGCGTAGTTCACTTCACTCAATTTCTTCTCAATTTTATATGGTCCAGAAAATCGAGCATGCATTGGTGAATTGGGTACAGGCAATAACACCAGCACTGAGTCTCCAGGTTGAAAATGACGAACAGCACTCTTTCTGTCATATCTAGCTCTCATCCTAGATTGACAACCAGCTAAATGCTGTTTAGCAATCTCCCAGGTTTTATGGAGATGCTCACGAAACGTACTCACATATTCCAAAACAGATACGCGAGGAGATTCCTTAGAAAGGAACTGTTCGCTAATCAACTCCAAGGGTCCCCGAACTGTATGTCCAAACACAGGATCAGCAGGACTGAACCCAAGTGACTCTTGAACAGTACTTCTTACAGCAAACATTAAAAGTGGTAATCCATCTACCCAATTTTTACTGGTCTCAATACAATATGCACGCAACATTGACTTGAGCGTTTGGTGAAAGCGCTCGAGTGCACCTTGCGACTCAGGATGATACGCAGTTGATAACTGGTGCTCTACTTGCAATTCTTTCACCAGCTGCTCAAATAATTGCGAAGTAAAATTTGTTCCTCGATCAGTTTGAATGGTTTTCGGCAAACCGAAAACAGAACAAAACTTCACCAATTCTTTAACCACCGCTTTTGCTGTAATAGAACGCAGAGGCACGGCTTCTGAATAACGAGTCGCCGTACACATTATTGTAAGAACATATTGGTGCCCAGACCTGGCTTTAGGCAAAGGGCCTACACAATCAAGGATGAGTCTCTCAAAAGGCTCTCCTATGACAAGAATAGGTTGAAGCGGAGCTTTGGGGATCACTTGATTTGGCTTTCCCGCCAGCTGGCAAATACTGCAAGACCGAACATACGCAGAAACAGAGGATTTCATAGCCGGCCAAAAAAAATGTCTAGCAATACGGTCATGTGTCTTTGTAACACCAAGATGTCCTGAGCAAATATGCTCATGGGCTAATTTCATTATTTGAGCTCGATAACCAACGGGAAGGACAATTTGATAAACTCCATCACAATCAGAGTTTAATAAATTCCACCGGCGCATCAGCACACCCTCATCCCAACAATAACCCACTGGTGCACCTAAAAGTTTTGGTTCCTCCACAGCAGCACTGATACATTTTTTTAATGTTACATCAGACTTCTGTGCAGTAATTAGCCGTTCCCTATTCACTTTCAAGGGAGCAATTTCGTCATCCAACGATTTCAGTGGAACGAACAATTCACACTCAACACTTTCTGGTGGTGAAACCAAAAATGAGCCGGAAAGATCAAGCACATCCTCAAATTTATTCTTCTGTGCCCGTGTCACAGTGCAGGACGGAAAAAGAGAAGGGAACCGTGATAACGAATCATCCAGACCGCTATCAGGCTCTACAGATACGATTGGATAAGGGAAGACTTTGATTCCCACTAAATCATTCCCTAGGATCATATCTACGCCCTCCACCGGTAATTGTGAGTACACGCCAATATTGACAGGCCCAGAAATAAGATCGGACTTTAGATGAACAACGTGCAATGGTACCGAAGTACAGCCCATTTCAATGCCACGAATCAGTACATTGTTGCCCGTATAAGTTTCTGACGAAAATGGCAGCGTACCTTCCCGTATTAATGACTGAGCTGAACCAGTGTCGCGCAACATTACAATAGACCGTTCAGAACCATTCGAAAGTGACACTGTACATGTTTGCAGAAATGACTCAAAAACAGAGGAATTTGAAAACGAATTTGATCGTTCCAAATTACTATTAAGAGAGGTAAGCGCAACCCCTTTTGGTTTGCCAGCAACTTTCTGCTGCCATGCTTTGCAATTTGAAATGCCCAGAATCCAAACAATAAAAACAGACTCGTTTCGTATCAGGCCGTTTTGAAGCATTTTTCAGCTCCTTCACAGTCCTGAAAGAACCATTCCCCTTATCTTTCCACGCATCCATAGTAGAAATTAACTTTGGACCGCGCACCGGAGAAAAAAAAACGTTTTATGCGTTAGCACGAACTCATCTGCTAAAATTGCCGCATCACACAATTTAGAGACTTTCTGTTCATTTAAATGCATGACCATACTTTCTGGCAGACAGTTTTTAAAATCCTCCAGTAAAATCAGCTCTTGCAAATCCTCAATTGTTGTAATTTTGGTAGAAAGACACCATTTTTCAAATAGCACTTTCTTTTCACGCGCAAATTCGACAAACGTTTGTTTGGCTGTCTTTAAACAAGCCCGGAACTTCTGTCGGTATGCCTCAGGTACTAGTTCGTAAGCTCGCAAAACAGCCATTTTCACCACATCATAATTCAATGAATCCTCAATTGGTAAAGCCGCACAAACTTCTTGGGCCTTACCAACAAGATTACTCTGTAACAACAATGTCCACATATCCCTGGGCCATTTTAATTTCGCAGCAATTCGTTCGAATGCCACAAAATAGGAGTCCACTTCAGTTTCACGAAAAGGAGGTATACGTTTAATATATTTACCTACATCAAAGTCAAGTTGGCCCATTTCAGAACCGCTAGAAGGAGGTCTGGTGCGCGGAGACGGAACTGGTCTCCTAGACAACATTTGAGCTTCCATCTCCAACCTCCGTAACTTAATCTCCCGATCAGTCTGTAACTCAAGTTCTCTTAAACGGAGTAATTGTGTCTCGTGCTCCTGTTTTTTTAACGCAAGATCCAATTCTTTCAAACGAATTGTTACCGCTGGATCACCCCCATTTAACGAACCTGCATCATCAGACGCGAACTCTCGATCAAGCTCGGTCTCTAAACCTTCCATTACCCCACTTTCCCGTAAAACTCCTATCTCCATCAACTTTTCATACAACTCATCTTTAATGACTTGTTTTTTCTGCTCCTTACGAACCCCTATATTATAGAACTCAGCTATCAAAATTAAATATCTTTTTCTACACTGATTAAACTCCTCCAATGTAGGCGAGATATTAAACTTAACCAAATTGAATTCCATACTACACTATACAAATTCTCCTCCACCACCAAAAGTTCAAAACAGCCAAACTTAAACATTAAATGTAATGAACGAATAATTCGTATTAAATAAACAAGCAAACAAAATTTTCATTGCAAACAATAATTAACGTTTAAACAAACAAAGATATCAACGTTACACACAAACGAGTGGACGGACGAGCCCCCACTTGTTACGTCCCCGCCAGTCTGGCACGGTCCGTAACAATTTTAACTAAATTAAAATTAAAATAAATTATGAACGGCAGTGCCTCTCTTCTCCTGTTCCATCTTAAAAGAACCACAACAACAAAGTTCTAAGCATAACGCAAGTTATTTATTCTCTCCGTTGTGAGTAGTAAAACAATCAAAGAATATTCAGAAGGGGATTTAGCCAAAACAACAAACCAAAATCAAACGACCTATGTTTTAAGTGAATTAAATACCCTAACAAAATAATATCTCGAAAAGAAAATACAAACAACTTCCCTAGCTCCCTGGCCAGGGAGAAAACAGGAGAATAAAAGGAGAATACATACCCAGGAGAAAACAGAGAATAAAAATAAAAAGGCAAGCCCCGACAACTTCTAAACATAAAAATAATCATTTAACAAGGAAGACTTAATGGTCTGAGTCAAAGAACATCATTCAGCACGACAAAAAAAAGAATATAATTGGAACTACTCACACAAGTACAACAGCAACCCAACAGTTTTAACACGTGCTGTCATAGACTAATACAGTTTTAACAACATGATGCAATAAGTGGTTGTCTGGAACAGGGGACAGAGGTTGACCCGGCACAACACCCGTGGCGGAGCTTCACGACGCACACTCTACAGAAGCTCTCCCACACTGTTCGGCCATCCACCATTTAAACTCTCCTGCTCAACACGCCATCCCTCGCAGCTGATCCCAATCAAGCGCTGCAGGAGAGAGAGAGAGAAAAACTGCGCACCATACAAAATAAACACAGTTAATTACACAAATTTACGCCCCAGGACGTAACAGATGGTAATACCTAGAATTTCAAAATCAAGTGCAGGTGGTAGATCCTTTTCCTGTCTAGAGCCTAAACTTTGGAATAGTCTTCCCTGCACTGTCCAGGAGGCAGACACACTCTGTCAGTTTAAATCTAGACTAAAGACGCATCTTTTTAATCTTGCATACACTACACTTCCATAATATAAATCCTCTGAGGGTTTAGGCTGCATTAGTTAGATCAACCGGAACCAGGAACACAACTGATGTACTTGTTGCATCAAAGAGTGCAGAATAGTACTCTACTCTCAGCCAGCCTTGTCTCATTGTTCCAATGTTACAACAGCGAGCAGGATGCAGTTCATGGCCAGACCTGATGGTAGAGCGGAGAATGGAAAGCGGCGACCTGACAAGAGCTGAGATGATAGAGCTGGATAAAGAAGGACGCGGTGACTTGACACGTATTCACTACAAAATTTCAAATGCTATTAGATTATTAATGATAATCTTAAATCTATAATTTACCTAATTAGTAAATTTATTTGTTTTTATTTAGCCTTGTTGTGCAAGCTCTGTCGAGCTTGTGCAGAGGCAGCAGCTTTTGCCAGAGGGGAACTGGAATCCCCTGGTTGGGGATATTACAAATACATGGATTAAAATGTAAATACTATTATTGTGGACAAAGAAAAAAATCCGGCTTGTCCTGTAGACGGTCTGCTTGCGCGCTTTAACTTCTCGCACGATCAGACGAGTTTCCTTTCTGGAGAAGTGTCTGCTCTTCCGAATTCCGCCGTGTAAATAGTGAATCCGCCATGGCGCGAGCGCAACTGGCTCTAAAAGGGAATGGGAGATAAGATTCTCATTGGCATGTTTGGCCCACAAAACACCCATTACTCATTAAGAGAATCGGGACAACCCGTTTAGACCATGCGCCCGGGCGCGCCGACCATTTTCCCGTCGTTAAATTAGCAAAAGTGGATTCGGACACACCCTGAGTGCACCTGCGCCGTGCGCTTTAAACCATGCACTTAGATCGTGAAAATAGGGCCCATTATCTTCAGTATACCCTTAATATTATGATGCCTATATTTTGATGTCTATCAGTACTTAATCTCTTGACATCTTCAGTGCATTTACACAACTATATCACCCATAATATATAATTATAAATTTTAATAAAATAAAATAATTAAAAATAACTATGCAGCATTCAATTGTTACTTTAAAAGCTTAAAGTCCTAGTGAAATAAATTCAATTCAATTCAATTTTATTTATATAGCGCTTTTCACAATGTGCATTGTTCCAAAGCAGCTTTACAGGAGCAAATAAGAAAAACACAGAAAGGTAAGCAAGATCATTCTAATAAATAATATCTAATAAATAAATGCAGTCTCCCGGTGAGCATGCCAACACTGCACTGCTGTGGCGAGGAACCCAAACTCCAATGATGAATAAATGGAGAAAAAAAAACCTCGGGAGAAACCAGGCTCAGCCGGGAGGGCCAGATCTCCTCTGACGTGTCATAGCTGCACTCAGTGACCCCGACCAAAGCCACCGAGCAACGTCCACGAAGAACAGGGAGAGCCCACGAGCCGCGCGACCCAGGAATCCCCACCCGCCGAAACCGTGCAGGTCCAACCCGGTCCCATTCCGTGATCAACAACAGACAACAGAGGGACAACCAACGAAAAGTAGTAATGGCATAATTAACTTTATTCCTCTGTTGTCCGACATCGACCACAAAACAAGACCAACCAGACCAGACCCACACAGTCCCAACAAATGAAACGCCCCGAAAAAAAAAAAAAAAAAAATTATTTTTGCAATAAAAAATTACAATGCCTATTTTTTCATGATATATTGCAGCGTTTATTGTAAATAGTTTATCAATGTGGGTTATTCTCTTTTTAAAAATCGTGTGGCCTCATAATCTTCAGTTAAAATCTGAAAATGCACATACTTCTTGTAATGACTATCCATCTTAGATGACGTATGTTAGACAGCTTGGGCGGAGCATCTGTTAAATCCTCCCTTTCAACTCTCAGTCTGCTCCCAGTTCCATTTCAAAAGGCAATGGCTGTTTTTATACATCCATTCAAATCAAAGAGAAAGACGAAAGCCATGCCCACTATTGTTCTCGGTTAAAATTCCATTTCACTCAGAAATGCGTCAAAATACGGAAGTGGGTCAAAGACGTTAAGATGTCCCTATCAAAAGGAATTTACAAAAGTGATTTTATGTCTATAGAAAGCACATTAAATGGAAGTAAAATATGGTTTCAACTAACTTTTTGGAGAATAAAATGTCAGAGTTTTGGTTGAAATAATGTTACTGTCATGGTCCCACCGTCTTGTTTATGAAATTCTAGTCGTGTGGCGGGATCGAGGCAGAGTCCTTAGGTTTTATGTGAGAAAACCATGAGTTGTTTGTTTTTACTTCTCATGTGTTTTCTCGTGTCTCGTCATTGGCCCCGCTCCTCTCGTTTCCTTGTTATCTTTCCCTGAGTGTTTGATTACCCACACCTGCCCTGTGTCGTTATCCCTGTTTGTGTTCCCTATATACAGTGAGGGAAATAAGTATTTGATCCCCTGCTGATTTTGTAAGTTTGCCTACTTACAAACAAATGAAGGGTCTATAATTTTTATGGTGGGTTTATTTTAACTGATAGACACAGAATATTTAAA